>NW_023462165.1:0-20692 GCF_013731165.1 Rhagoletis pomonella | reverse complement strand
CTACCTTTTTAGTCACTTTTATTTTACTTACTATTTATTAAAAATTTGTGAAAAAATTTAGAGATAAATTATTTACAATAATTTCATTTGTAATACCTATCGTCCCTATGCGTGAGACTGAATTGCATGTTGGATGTCCTTGCAAACTGCGTTATTGGAACGGTTGCATGAGAAATCTAAACATATATTTTTTTTACGTAGGGTGCTTATTCAGCACTCCTTTGCTGGACGTCTTCTTTCTAACTGCCAATTCCTTTTCCAGTTCCAGCAACTCCTTAAAGATCTCCTTCAGCTCCTCTGGGGTGTGCTTCCTACGGACTTCTTAATTTAGATGCGCCCGCCACCGTAGCTGTTTATTCCTTTTTCCACCTCTTCTCCTAGGTGGACGCACGATCGGTATTTCCGTTTTCTTTTCTTGTTGTCGTTGTTCTTGCTGCTCTTTAATTTGTTGTGACGGCGGCCTTGCCCTGAATTCTAAAATGGACAACGGCCGTGGTCCCGCAGCAGGATCTTTGAGCGTTTCTTGCAGCGACTTTGACATTTATAGACCCAACACGTTGGTTTCAGTGGTAATATATGTTGATGCAGTTTCAAACATGCAACATGTTGATTTCAGCGCGTGAGTATAGTATGCCTATATGGATGCCGTTTTACACACACAACACGTTGATTTCGTAGATGATGATTGTCAACTTGATTGCTCGTTTGTGACGTTGATGTTGGTACTGGCAGAAACTTCACTTTGCTACAATATATTACGTCCAACTTTCAATCACATATTTATATATTTTTCTTTTCATTGTTCATGTCACTGGCAGGATCGCCATGAAGTTACAACGCTCTTGATTTAAGCTTTAAATGCAACTGAACTTTATTTAACACATATTTTTAAGTTAATCCTAATTCTTTGAAGAAGGAGCCATACGCTTACGCTGCAGATATAAAATATAAACGAAAAGCTTTGCGATCGTTCTCACGCTAGAACTGCTGAATGCGCAGAACGTGCAGTTTATCAAAATGTATTAAATAAATATACGCCGAATGGGCATGCTACTTTGTTGTTATTGTGTTGCAACTATGTAAGCGTATAACAAAATGTTGTCTGAAGACACTTGCTCTCGTTAACCTTTATCCTCCAAGAACCTAGCTATAGCTCTAACTGTTTCAAATATTCTTGTAGTTTGTAAGAAGCCTCTTTAGGGTCTGAACTATTGCTTAGGATAGCTGTGTCATCAGCAAACGTTGAAATGGTTAGCGTTTCATCAGTTGGCAAATCACAAGGGTATATTACGTTCAATATGGGTCCTAGAACAGTGCCTTGAGGGACACCTGCATATATAGGGTGACTTCCCGTTCTAAAAGAAATCTGCCTGACTCTGAAGATTCTCCCCAGCAGAAAGCTTTCCAGAATCGCATGCGTATTTGCAGGGAGTAAAAGCCTTAGTTTGTATATAAGGCCATCATGCCAGACCAAACTGATGTGGTGGTATTATTTTGTTACTTGTTAGAGAAGGTTCTATTTTTTCAATACAAATTTTTCAAGTATTTTGGAAAATAAATAAATAAAGCTAATGGGCCGATATGAAATTACTACCGTCGAATCTTTGCCTGGCTTTGACACCATAATTATTTCGGAAAGTTTCCATAAGTCGGGAAGTGCCCCAACTTAAGCATGATATTAGAAGGAAGTAAAAAAAAACGTACGGCAGTAAGTGGAAGTTCCTTTATAATTTCATCCGTAATCCTATCGTACCCAGGCGCTTTGTTCTTCTGAATGTAGTGAACAATGGTGTTAATTAAATCTTCCTTTTTAACCGAAGCGAATGTGTGGTAAGGCTACTGACATACTTTTTGTATTTTACACAGTTTGTGTGCTTATTTGTAAGATTTTTTTGTTTTATTCATAATATTAAACATTGATAATGATCTGAAGAGAGATCACATAAAGCTTCTGTATTAACTTGGTGTCGCGCAATACCCTTTGTTACACCAAAGTTAGTAAGATCGGGTATTTTTTGCTACAATAAACTTACTGGCAAACTTTAGGAAAAAGTCATTAAATTGTTTTTTGTTAAGTTATGACGAGGGGGGCAGTATATAGCAGATACCGTAAGGCCACCCAAGTGGTCATCAATGTGTACTGCAGTATTATGAATGAACTCATCACTTTGCGATTTTAGTTCATAGTGCTTTATTCTGTTACCAATGAGAACAGCTGTTCCACCTCGGGCTTTCCCTTGTGGAAGCTTAGTATCATAGAATTTGTACCCACTATATTGAAAGCAAAACGTTTATACGAAATCACTCTAGGAATATTTCTAGCCCGTTCGCAATCCCAAAACAAATTTAAATTATTCATGGTTTAGCTAAAATGGCTTGAAGTAATAGATTTTGATTTTTAATCAAATCATATACCATGCTTGCATTGCCATCATTTGCTTCTGAATAACTTTCCTAAAGTTATTTATAGTACCTTCAAGGTTACTACTATTCTGATCAAACAGAGGTTGTGTCGGAGGAGTATTTTTCAGCATTTGTGCATAAGAAGTAAATTATTAACAGTCATTGTCTGGTATGGGGTTATGCCTAATAGGAATATTTTTGGGAATTGTTTTCTCTTTCATTGAGATATAAACTGGACAACCTCTATAATAAGCAGTGTGGTTTCCCCCGAAGTTACTGCACTTTTTGGATTTCGTGTCCATTTTTGGTTTCATACATTCTTTAGAAGTTTGTAAATCCTCATAGATAACACAAACACCAGGTAAAGTGCAGTAGCGATATGTGTGACCAAATTCCTGGCAGTTATGACATTGAACAAGGCCTCTACGCTTATGTGTTTCTTCTACGGAAATTTTACGGTGTATAAGATATCGTAATTGATATGTTTGATGCACTTCCCATTTCTTCAGATTATAAAAGTCAGGTTCTATCTCTATTTTGAATATTGGTTGAGGAAAATATAATAAATGTCAAACAACAAATCGACTGATTAGAAGGGCGAAACTCGAATGGGCTATTAAGTCTTTTGGTCCTTACAAGTCACCGGGTTTTGATGGCATTCGCCCGGCAGAACTGCAGCAATCACGGGCTATTATCTCTCCGTTCATTGCGGTCATTATAGAAGCTGTCTTAACATGGACTATAGGCTGGAGAGAGACGAAAGTCTCCCTCATACCCAAGGCAGGCAGGGCCTCTCATACTAACCTCAAAGACTTCCGACCCATCAGTCTTACGTCTTTCCTCCTCAAAATTTTGGAGAGGATAGTGGATGATTATGTAAGGGCGTAATACCAACCAGAAGGCCCTTCCCAGTGTAGAATGCCTATCCAAAAGGCAAATGTACGGAAGACGCCTTGCACTCGCTCGTCGGGTTGGTGGAAAGAGCTTATCAGACAAGGAGTATGGTTTGGTTGCCTTTGTAGGCATTAAACATTTCTGTAAGCACCATAATGGGTGCCCTAGGAGAGTTTGAAGTTGACAATACGTTGTGGCACTGATTTAGACTACACTTGTCTACAGGCAGATAATCGCTAAGCTTGGGAACCCCACAATAAGCAGACATGTCTGTGGAGGCACCCCTAAGGGACTGATTCTCTTACCCTCTTCTCTGGATTCTGGCAGTAAAGTCCGTTTTGCTGGCGCTATAGAGAGAACGCTACCACTTCACAGCTTACGCTGACGACATCGCAATTGCGATCAAAGTAATGTTGCGGCCGTGTCACGCGTTTATTTCCTATTTTAGACAAAATTTAGAAATGGCGGCTACTAAGTAGGTAGTAGAAAACAGTAATAATAAACAGCAAAGCTTGCGGCTATTACAATTGCTATTCGTAACTCTAAAAATTATATGTATTAATGTTTTGCCTCCGCTAGGGAAGGCACCTTGCCGTTGGTGCGGAGGCTTAGTCGAATTTAAATCAGACCTTATCAGCGTGTGGTAGTATAATTGTGTCTTTACCTCCGGGTAATGTGTGAATGCACTCCATTTTCTTGGGTTCGGGATACTTGTGAACGATGACCAAGAACTGCCAGGGTGTTAAGCGAGACCGTGGCCATTGGAAGGTTTCCAGCCAGGGGGTTTAATAGACCGACTGTATTTTAACGGTAGCCTTACTGCGGCATAGGGTGCTACCGTGATGGACCGTTTGAATTCCCCTTATTACGACCTGGACCACTGCGTCCTCCTCGCCGTGTAGGTGGTCATACGAACAAGATGAACACAAACAACCAAAAACTAAACCAAAACCAAAACCCTACCCACAAAACTTCGAGTGGTGGAGGGGGTTCGAAGCCGATCCCTCTCTTCCGCTCCCCTTTAAAGGAGGTGGAATCGACTCCTGCGCAGGGTGGGGCAGCTGCTGCTGCAGGGTGCAGGAAGGGGTCGGAGCCTACCATTTCGTCTGCACTTGTCTCTGGTGGTACCGGTGGGAACCCACCGCACCTAGACTCAGGGTTAGGGGCGCAGGCGAGGGGAGTAGGCGCACGAGGATGAGGTGGAGCCACCTCCGCGGTTACTAAGGAACGTGGTGGAAGAAGCTAGACGCAGGACCCCACGTTGTTATTGGGTTTGACGCAAATTCCTACTAAACGATTTGGGGCATCTCAGACATCAACAATAGATGTTAGCCACTCTTCAACTTTATTCTGAATGAAAATTTATGTATATGTAATAGGGGGAGCGACCCCACTTTTGTAACCGCTAGCAGGGTATAGGTTTTAGATATCGCGCTGGCCTTTTCTGATATAATGTCCCGTATCTCTGGCTGGAGAGTCCTCAGTGACCACTCCTTCTCTGATCATCGGTACATACAAATCATTTTGGACGAAGCGCGTCCCAAGCACAACATTACAGGAATCTGAGGAGCACCAACTGGGGATTATACTGCAGAAGTCTGCAGGAAATGCTTCCCGTTGCATCTGAGAGGGCGGGACCTTGACTGAAGTGCATTTGAAGAATTATTTGGTGTGTTCACGACTTCGTGTAGAAGGGCCATTGATATGTCTCATCCTCTGAGTCACTACAAAGGTAAAAACAAACTGCTCTGGTGGTCGGAGGAGCTCTCCGATCTTAGGGCCTCGAGCAGGGGCCTTTTCAATGGGAACCGGAAGATTAAATCAGTCTTTGACTGGGTACTGTACAAGATTGGGCTTGGGATGTATAAGTCCGATATTAGGAAAGCGAAGAGAACTTTGTGGACACTCTTCTGTGAAAGCGTGGAGGGCAGTCAGGAGTGTTCAAGGTTTCGGCGAGTTCTCTCTGCGAGGAGTTTCTTCGGATGCTGCTCGATGCTCTCTTCGGGTTGAGCCCCGATACGAACGTTTCGGAAATACTAACCGTAGATCGCCTTCTTTGGGTCATTAGCTCTTTCAAGCCCTTTAAGGCTACCGGCCTAACAGCAGAAGTATGCGGAAGTGTCGTGCTGCTGGTTGATGCTCATTTTTTGAGGGCTGTTTGGCTAGGGACATGTCCCAGGACCTTGGAGGACATATTGCGGGACCTTGGAGGGTGGTCAGAGTGGTGTTTATTCCCAAGGCGGGTAAAGCCTCACATGTATCATCCAGGGACTTCAAACCGATAAGTCTCTCCTCGTTTCTTTTGAAGACGCTGAACGATCTGCATTTTAGGAGCGGGATGCTCAGAGCGCCTTTCCTTGGATCAGCGTGATTGCTGCGAGGGCAGGTCTGTTGAAACGGCCTTACACACAGTCGTTGAGAGAATTGATATCGAGGCGGATTTTAATGTTTTGCCTGTATTTAACTCCCTAAAAAAGCTAGGGATCGAAGGTGAACTTGTCAGGTTTACTTACCGCTTGCTTTTCAACAGAACTGTCGCCGCAGAATGGGGCAGCGCTTCAATCCGGACATGTGTGATTAGAGGTCCCCCGCAAGGGGGAGTTCTCACGCCGTTGCTTTGGGTCGTTGTCATCACTTGCTGGTGGCTCTGGAACGAAGTGCTTGTCGGGTGGTTACATATGCCGATGTAGTATTGATAACAAAAGGAAGGCAGGGTTACCTGAGCTTGGTTGAGAACTGGACTTCTAGTTGCAAGGTAGGTATAAATCCCAGTAAAACGGAGTTTGTTCTTTTTACTAGGAGGTATAAGATACCGAATTGACGGCTTCCCTCAATGGGTGGTCTTCCTCTAAGGTTCTCTGGAAGGGTGAAGTACTTTGGCTTGATCCTTGACACAGGCTTTCCTGGAAGCCTAACGTAGAGGAAAGAGTCAAGAAGGATACAGTAGCACTGTGTTGTTGTAGATGGGCCATTGGCAAATGCTATGAAACTATAATCAAGCCAATTTTTTTATATGCGGTACTCGTCTGCTGGAACACACTTGTTAAGGCCTACATCCAGGGTTGCCACTGTGGTAAATTATTTCCAACAATGGTAGCAAAAGTTTAGGTCGGTAAAAAGGTAAATTTTGTTTTTCGTTTTGGTAAATTTTTGTCAAGGTATTTTGTTCGAAAAAACAAATATAGCTTTTCGTTCTCGTTCTAATTTAACGTAGTTATCTTTATATTATTATATTAATAATTCCTTTCCTAAAGTGGAGTTTACACGGTGTGCCTGAACCAGCCGTAAATGAAAGGTAAATGAAAGGTTCTTGGGATTTTGCCCTCATTCTGTTAGACGACGAAATTACAAAATGGAATCCAAAATAAAAAAATAAAAAACATTGAACGGGCCCTTTTCGAAAAAACTAAATTTTTCTTAATTATATTAATTTATATTATTATAATTATATATATTATACGGATCTATTGTTTGGATTCCCCGGCACCAAGTTCATTCAGATAGGATTGAATAAATTCAAAAACAATTCCTGCATTTTCCGTTGCGTGATTTTAACTTACACTAGTCGTGTAAAGCTCATAAATTTGCCTACACTCGCAAGTCGTAGAGAAATGCTAGGTATAATATTTATCGTAAAATTAATGACAGGCTTGATTATTAGCCCAGCCCTTCTGGCTGAGGTAAATTTAAATGTTCCCTTTCGAGTGTGAAGACACTTTCGGCCTCTATTTTTGAAGCCATGCAAAACTAATTTGAAACTAAACGAATAGTTCCGTGGTTTATGTCAAGATTTAAACTCTCATTCCAGCACGTTTGACATATCGGACTCGATTTTTGCTATAAAGAAAACTATCATTGAAATACTATCTTTAGCATATCCAGTCAACTGATGAATTTAATTCTGTAGCGGAATAGTTTTATATCTCGACACTTAACAAACCCCTGTTTCCACGACTTGGCACAAAAACAAAAAGGTTCCGTACGTCATGCGGACTGCGCCCCTCGTGTCGGTTGGGTCAAAAAAATGGGAGAAAAAATTGGTGCGGCAAATGTTAAAGTTGTTTTTGATAGACTTTTTGTTGCTGATTAAGAATCTGCAAGTAAAAAGCTTCCATCAGCTCTAGGTTTTGACAAAAATGAAGACAAATTGTCAAAAAATCCCGTTTTTTGAAATATTTGAGAAGCTCTAGAAAATAAGCAGTACTTGATGGAACCTTCTACTTGAGCTTAAATTAAAGCTAGAACTCTCGGCTATGACCCCTAAAAGGACCATTACTTACCTACCGCAAATAAACAAAATAAAATAATAGAACCGTAAGCAAACGTCAAGCTGTGAGGTTGTACTTATACTGTGCTCTGATTTCGGCTTTCTATTTGCTAAGTTTATTGTGCTAATTCTGAGTTAAAGTTGTGACAAAAAGTGCCTATGAGCATTTCAGTGTGAAATAAATGAAGCTAAGTGAAAGTTATCGTGTTTTATATTAAACTAAATTTAATTAAATTTAATTTAATTAATTATCATTGTTGTTTTATCCTTTGTAGTTAACTGAAATCTTTTTTTTCACATTTGTTCTACTCTTTTTGTTTACTTCTTCTAGTACTTCAGTTCACAGCTGTTTGCGTTGCGTTTATTAAGTGTCATAATTACAGTGATACTCAAACTGTTCGCTACATTTATTTAAAGCTATTTACATCAGCTCTTTAATTGTTACAATTTATTTTATTTGTATTTTTATTAACAAGTGTTATTAAATCTTTCAATATGAAGTGCGATCTTGATACTTGGCAAATTAAAAGCGATTCTGAATGCTACTTATCGTGCTGGCTTTGTGATGGTATTTACCATATGAAATGTGCTGGTTTGACAATGAGAATGCTGTACGCTATTAATGATGGCAAGGGCCTTCGCTGGTCTTGCGTAAAGTGCAGGTCAAACGAAGTTGATCTTTTCAAGTTATTTAGACAAACCAGAAATGGTTTAACAGAAATAGGAAGAGAATTCTCAGTACTGACAGAAAAATTTTAGCATTATGAAAATGTGTTTAAATCATTCAAATGCTTAGATACCTTGCAATCTGTTAAGGATATCCGTGTGTCTAAACGTAACCGTTCCACGTCAGAATACTCTTCCGACTGACTTAATTAATCTATCTTCTCCATGTGCTCCAGCATCAGAATCCTCAGCCCCAAAAGAGCGTGTAACGAAATCTGTTTCGAGAGACAAAGATTGACTTCTTTGGCGGAACCACAACTAGTTTCCTTGTATCAGACTGGAGTACCGGCGAAAGGAGTTGAGTTATTGGGTTACTAATTGAGGATAGGGAAGGCGGAGGAGGCTTTGAAGACAATGCCACCACTTCAATGGGGGAAGAGGAAGATACTTAACGCTCGTCCAGTAATAATTTGCAAGTTTCATGAACAGCCGATAAATTGGTTATTTATTCGCAGCAAATTCCTAATTTATTATTTATTGTTTTAACAATATATTTTATATTTAAATAGGTTTATTTTGTGCAGTTTAATATTTATTATTTATTTTTTAATTTATTAGTTTAAATTTCATCAAACACTATGCGATCAGCTGTTCTTCGTACTGGCAAGTTCTTATAAGTAAAAATGTATCCAGTAAAATCCAGTAAAAACTTGCAGCTTTAACTGCCATTTTTCGCTTTCTCAATTTCCTCTACTTTGCAAGTTTTTGCGTACGAAAACGCCGAATCATAAAAATCTTAAAAAAATTTACTGGATTTTACTGGAGATCAGTAAACAAACACAACTATAGTTGAAATAAGGTCCACTGAAAAGATAGTTGCAGTTTTTTTTTTTTATAGGCATCCCATTGGAAACATACAGCACCCCATTGCTAGAGGGCTTCGAGTGTATGAATTTGTTGTAACATCAGGAGTTGAAGACTTGCTCTAGCTGCTAGTCTCTTAAAATTTCGTCCAATCACTTCGTAAGCAGATTTCCCATGTGAACTTGCAACAAAGTTCAATTCTGCCATTTCCTTGAAGGGATTTTCATGATTTTAGACCTTAAGTAAAGTTAATATGATTTATTCATATTGCTTATGTTTTTTACACACCTTTCCTCTTTCAAAAATATACAATTTCATAAAATTTCAATGTCTATTTATCATATTGATCGAGCGTTAGACGATCTAGAGTGCAAACGCATAAGTAGCCCATTACTCCCATTTGGGTACTCAAAGTTGACATTATAGACAATGTTTTTATGTAAAAATAAAAAATTTTAAAAATGCTATAATCAAAAAAAAATCAAAAAGAAAAATGTCTATTTAATGTTTTCTGTTTTTTATACATGTACATGTAAATGTACAATTAAAGCCCATAATAAGGCGAAAAAATACATTTCTTCATTAAGTTTCTTTAAAAGGTTTCCAAGAAACAGCACTTTAAAGAAAGGTATGTATGACGTTTTCCCGTGTCAATAGGCAACCCTACCTAGACCTTCAATCTCTTCAACTTTCATCCATACTTTGAAAGGTCGCACACAGAGGTGGCTGCGGTGACATGAAATTCCTCATATTAAAAAAAATTTGCCAAAAATCAGTTTTTGCTGTTCAATAAATGACTATAAGTAAAAAAAAAATGCCGGAATGGTATTTGCAGTGGTTGTAGTCGAAAGTTCAAGCCTTAATTTAAGCCTATAGTAAATAATTATAATACCAACGTTTTTACCATCTATTGCCGCCCATCCGCACGAGGGGCGCAGTCCGCATGACGTACGGAACCAGTATTTTTATTTTTTGCGCCGAGTCACGGTATGCAGGAGTTTGTTAAGTGTCGAGATCTAAAACTGATCAGCTACAGAACTAAATTCATCAGCTGATTTTATGTCTTTATGTTAGTAATTCATTTGTTGAGAGAGGAGAGTGCCGTTTTCTTAATACTGAAAAGCGGATCTGATATATCAAACGTGCTGGAATGAGAATAAAAATCCTGGCATAGATTAAGATTCGAAAACTTATTTTTAGGCTCTTAGGCAGGGCAGATTCAATAAATAAAAATAAAAAGTAAAAAAAGACCGTTTGCCTTGTTGACTCTCACATTAATGTTAAGATTAAAATTAAGCTTAGGATCCATTATGATACCAAGTTCCACAAAATTGTATACCAGGTTATGGTTACCTATTGTATAAGAAGTGGGCAGAACTTTACATTTCTTACGATTTAGAGGCGTAAGATTTAATTTACACCAGTAAGCCATGCTGCTTAAGTCTGTTTACAGCAAACACCTTTCTATAATTTAAACGTACCATTAATAAAGCTTTACATCATCTGCATACATTCAAATTTTGGAAAATTTTATATCTGTAGAAATATCGTTTATAAAAAGCAAGAACAGAACCGGGCCTTGAGGGACTCCTGAAGTAACATAATGACGTCAGAGATAGTACTTTTAAACAATACCCTTTGTGATCTATCATAGAGGTGTGAAGAGATCCAGAGTAGAAAATAGAGATAATCAGCACAATTTGTAAGAATACAAGTAGGGATTTGATCAGGACCATAACTGAAGGACTGCTTTACGGATTTCTGATAAACTACTACGTCATCGAGAGATATTACTGGGATATTTACTGAGTTAATTGGACATAGTTTAAAAGGATAGTCAATGTTAGCATGTGAGTTAATGGATTGATTGGATTTCAAAAACTGAGCGAACATTTTAGAAATTGTTTAATTATCACTAGAGACGGTATTTTGATACTTCATGGCGGAAGGAAACCCATGTACATTTCGCTTGGAGTTTACGAAGTCATAAAATGATTTGGGGTTATATATTATACACCATTTGATTTTAGACAAGGTTTTTTGTAATCTAAAATAACGTGACTTTCTGATTTTCAAATTTCTCAGTTCCTTAGTGAACCATAACTGTGTATGTTCTTCAGGAACATACATGCGTTTAGGTAGATGCTTTTCAAATAATTTATGTAAAGTAAAATTAAAAAGTGCAACGCTTTGTTCAATATTTTCTTTATATGTAGGCCACGACAATTTAGACAGTTCTTTGTTAAACTTTTTAAAGTTGGCTTTCGAAAAATCAAAGCGAATATTTGGTTCGTATGCTTGGGTACCAAAATTTTGACTTTATCTTATAACTTCGTAAAATATCTCCATAGCAGGGTGGTCGACATCTTCGGGCAAAACGGTCTTAGATGCATCATCAACATACACAAGATCTAACACTTTACCAAACTTATTGTGAAGTACATTAACCTGAGTTAGGCAGCTTTCAGCCATCTTCTCTAAAAATACGTTGTTGGACGCACTACACGCGAAAGGTACGATATCATTGTCAATGATGTTCCATTATATGATTGGTAAATTAAAATTACCCAACACAATCATTGAATCAGAGGGTTTAGTCAATAAATTAACTGATTTCAGTAAAGAGATGAGTCGTGAATACACCAATGTATCAGATCGGGGAGGGATATAGCATAGTGCTAAGTAAATAGACCTTTTTCCAACCTGTACACGAATGCATTTGCATTGTACTGAATCAATGTGCGGAAGACTAACTTCTTCAGATGGTATTGAAGAGTCTACAGCGAAGAGTACACCACCGCCGATTCTGTCCTCCCTATCTTGTCTAAAGATATGATAATTATTTAAAAGAATCTCTGAATTGAAAATGTGAGGTTTTAGCCAAGTTTCAATTAAACAAAGAATATTATAATTACATTCAAGGCCTTTAAGATGTAAGTTAGTTAATTTTGTATTTAAGCCTCTTACGCCTTGGTAATAAATACTTAAAGCAGATTTAATAATTAGTTTTTTGATCAAGTGTTATGACGGGGAATATTAGCTAAGTTATTTCCTTTTTTGTGCCTATATTCGAATTCACGAACGAAAGCTCCGGGGCCATAAATAACTACTAAGCAGCGCGTTAAAATTATATAAATTTACGTAAAATTTTATTAATAAAGCAATATTTCTTTCGTATTTAAAATTGAATTTTCTGATGCTTGGTCGACAATTCTAATTTTTGATGAGATATAAAACTTTATATCATTTTCGGATGTGTATCTTGAAAATATTTCAATACATTAATTTTCAAAATCTAGTGTTTGATAAAATTTTAATGCATTAATTATAAATAATTGAATGGTCACGACATTTTTTTCGTTAAATTCTCCAAACTAGTGCCGATGAAAAACTTTAATACTTTACAATTTTGATATATTTGATCGTTTACATTATTAAAAACCGTTAATGTTTTTCAAGTGAATTATAAATAACCTATTTTGGAAGGACTTCGAATAATTACTAATAGTTTTTTAGCATCATTCTCCCATATTTATTTGTAGAAAAATTCTTGTTAGATGTTTTATGAAAATAAATGCAAATTCAGGCAGCTTCATTCCTTATGCGTCTGATACGATATGTCGAAATTTAAAATATAAAAACTAGAAACACGGAAAAATGTAAAAAAAAAATAGTTAGAAAGTAAAGAATGTCGAGAAAAATGTATCGAAGATAATTGTCGAAAAAAATGACGATGTATAAAATTCGAGTGAGCTTTACACATTATTCATTACATAACTTTAACTGGTTGAGTTGTTTAAGTTAAATTCCAGTAATCCTATGTACTAATATTACAAATGTGAAAGTTTGTTAGAGAGTATGGTTGTTGCGCTTTCACGATAAAACATCTGGGTATATTTCAATTAAATTTGGAATACAGATAGGATATATCCTGGATTAACATATAGAATATTTTTTTAAAAGGTAAACTCGATTAATTAACAAGTTAAACATAATATTACAGCAATGTGGGTGTCAACCGAAAGCGGTTCAGAAACTATACATTTTGGTAATATTTCTTAAGAGAGTTGCGACCTGTTAAAAAGTGAAAGTCAATTAATAAAGCGAAATATACTTTAGGACGCACGGTTTGTTTCAACCAACTTTAAATCCAAGGTTATTGCACATCATTTTTTAAGCTAATTTGTGTAGTTACAGTATATTTTGCTTAGCTACCCATCCTTCGCTGCACGAAAAACTTGTGCGCTTTACCCAAAAAAGCACTTAAGCGAATTTTCTTTACTACTTCAATGAGGAAGGTATCCGAATCCCTATGAAACCAAATAATGCGCTCCTCTTACCACATAGAAATTACTGCAAGCGTAATTTTTTCCGAATGGTATCCAACTATCTATATAATTACATAAAATGGTACCCGTTTTCGTTGTTCTGCGAGATCAGCAAAATGAATAAAAGATTGTAAAATTTGGGTAAGTGTAGATTCAGTGGTGGTAAACGTAATACTTTCTTGATAATTGATAATAGTTGCATAATTTGTAAGGCAGGTATGGCTTATGTGCAGGTTGAATGCACCTATTATAAATACTAAAAATAATGTCGCTGATGCGCATTTTGTAGTAGCTATATTAATTGTGCACTTAAGCATAAAGACAACAAAGCAAAATATACTGTATTTATAATATAAACAACGTGTAAAAATTGTATAGCCCATTTATTTTATGAAATACATAATTTGTTTGAAAAACTCGCGAAATTTTATAAACAACTTGAAATTTATTATTGAAAAGAAACCCGATTATTTCTAGAAACTGCAATTGCTGGCTTATGCCGATGACATCGACATCATCGATAACAAAAACCGTGAAGTCTGTTCTGCCTTTTCCAAGTTGGATAGGGAAGCAAAGCGAATGGGTCTGGTGGTAAACGAGGAAAAGCCGAAGTATCTCCTGTCATCAAACAGTCAGCACATTAGCGCCTTGGCACCCACGTCACTGTTGACAGTTACAATTTCAAGAAAGTAGATAATTTCGTTTACTTGGGAACCAGCATTAACACCGATAATAATGTCAGCATTGAAAACCAACGCAGAATCAATCTTGCCAACAAGTGCTACTTTGGACTGAGTAGGCAATTCAGGAGTAAAGTCCTCTCTCGACGTACGAAAACCACGCTCTATAAGTCACTCATCATGCCCGTGCTGGTATATAGCGCAGAAGCATGGACAATGACAACATCCGATGAGGCGGCTCTTGGAGTGTTTGAGAGAAAGATTTTGCGGAAGATTTACGGGCCTTTACGCGTTGGCGACGGCGAGTACCGCAGACGATGGAACGATGAGCTGTATGAGCTTTACAGCGATATGGACATAGTGCAGCGAATTAAAATACAGCGGCTCCGCTGGCTTGGTCATGTCGTTCGAATAGACACACCGACGCTCCAGCTCTGAAAGTATTCAACTCGGAACCCGCTGGTGGTAGCAGAGGAAGAGGGAGGCCCCCACTGCGATGGAAAGATCAGATGCAGAAGGACTTGGCTTCACTTGGCGTTTCCAATTGGCGTCAGTTGGCACAGAGGAGAAACGACTGGCGTGCTTTGCTGAACTCGGCCAAATAGCTTAGGCGGTTACAGCGCCAAAAAAGAACAAGGTATTGGGAAACTGTATATTTTTTAATTAAGTATTATATATTATAAAACTAAATAATAGAAGAACAGCATGGCTTTTACGTAAAACCATTTAATCTTTATGTCAACAGCAATATACCCAGGTATGTTTTGCGTTTTCAAATTGCTATATCTTGCAAACTATACATCGGATTAACTTGAAATTTCACGATATCCGCAACAAAGGTATTCTACATCATATTCTGTGAGTGGGATTGCACCACCTGGACCAGACTTCTACCCCTTACATTAACAGCTGCATACCCGGATATGTATGTAAAAACGCATGCAAATATGTTGATACATAAAAACTAAACTTTATTCCAAATAAAATTCTTAATATAGTACAGGAATATAATGACAATATAATATTATAATAAATGTAAAATAAAGAAAATATGAGTAGATTGAAAATTATCAACATTCACGACCCCATTTCGAGTGTCGACTGGCAGTAGAATAGAAATTTGTCGATCGAGTCGATCATCTTTTATTTTGCTATCGTGCAACTTGATCGATAAAAATGTGTACTATTGTGAATGGTTGGCTGAATTGTAAACAGCTGTTTGTTTGTTTACATTTGTTTCTTTAGTGTTTCTTTTACATCATTTTTAAAATAATTGATTCTATTATAAAATTTAAAAATACGACAGTTGAAATATGGTTTAGTGATGAGGAAGATTATGTGGAAACTAATAGATTAGTAGAGTTGGCTAAAGCAAGGAAGGAATTGCAAGATTCGTAGGATCCCTTGGAGTTGAAAGGTGAAGTGTATATACATACATAACGTCGCCAGGGTAAAAGATTGTCGTATGTTAATTTCGGTAGGTTGTGCGAAATCGCGATTGAAGTTTGGAATACAATTTCTCAAAAAACTCGAAGATAGATTTTCTCCAAAGTCTCTGAAAATATTACTAGTTCACAAAACTCTTAAATTGTTTAATTTTATGTTTATTGTTAATTAGTTTTTAGTTTATGAAGGATTTTCTTTAGTGAAATTTTGTCGTAAGCGCCATTGGTCCACAAATTAGCAGCCACTTTGTATGAAATACGACAAAATGTGATCAAAATTTCTACTAAATTAACGACACTTTTTACTCAGTATCTCGGAAACTAAAGGAGATATACAAAAATGGAGAACACAATTTCTAAGATATTGATTAGTTTAATACAACTAAATTTTTACTAAATTATCGAAAAAATTGTAGCCAATATCTCGGAAACTAAAGGAGATATCTAAAAACTGATAACACCGTCCGAAAGACCTTATTTCAAAATATATAACTGTATCTAGAACTAAAAATCGTCAAAATGGCGCTTAAGACAATCTTTTACCCAGGCGACGATAAGTATGTGAATTTTATGAATAAAAATTGCGTTCCCGATGTTTCACGGTTTTTAGGTTTTACAGGATTTGCTGGAAAAGCTGTTTTCCTCATAATAAACTTTATTGAAGTTTAAGAAATACGGTACGGTTTAGTTATTTGTACAATGATGTTGGGTATTTGTGTCCAAACGAGTGACCCGAGTTTAAAAACTTTAACATACAAGTGTAGTGAAAGAATTAAACTTTAATTAAAAATAAAGATTTCAAGTCTCCGAGCACTAGTTAATTAATAAATTATGCAGGTTTTTGGAAACTTTGATGTTGGTTCTGCGCAAAAACACTGTGGATGGCGTAGCGGAGTTATATGCACAAGAAATATTGTATATCTTTCACAAAAGAAGCGGAGCTTCCTCCCCTACTCTTTCCGGACATTCCTTTGCCTATGTCTTCACTCTCCTGCATCAGCTCGACCAACCGCGCAAGTTGCCCTTTGTTGCTTACAATTTTTGATCTGTAATTCAGACACATATGTACATACATATGTATATTTCAAAATTTTTTACAACTTCCAGTCTAATTGACTTACTTTTTATCCATTATAGTCCCACTTTCTTCTTTAACTTTTATAAAGGCAAACTTCAACGAGTAAAAACCAGCAATAGAAGGGTGAGCGATTAAAAAGTATTCACAGTCGCTAATTGAGCGACTAAGCGACACTCACAATAGCATCGATAATCGACAATCGCTCAATAGCTGAGGAGTGTTAGTTACATATCGCTAGCTTAGAAATAAAATTTGCTAAGTACCATTTTAAAAATTTTACAGGAGAGGGAAAATCTTCCTATAGCCATTTTCTTGAACTATTTCGCAAGACTTTGAATCAAACATTTTGCGCGTTTAAAGCAAAGCAAAACTCCATAAGAATCAGAAGGATTCGATATTTATTAAAAGATGTCGTATTATTTTGGCCTTATCGGATTTGTGGTGCTGCTTTTGGACTTAGCAAATTTTCCTTTTATTTCTTATGAACAGGAAAAAATAAAACAAGTACCTCTATAATTTTCGAAACGATGCGTATTCAATTTCTCTAGCCTCCTTTATCAAAATATGAGTTTTCATAAAAAGTGGACTTAACAACTTTTCACTCTAAGGTAGCGATATATTGCATTGCGGCAAATTAGCAGAATGCTTTGCACAAACGAGTTTTTTGCACAATATGCGGGCTTTTTGTTGGGCGTCTTTTGGAGCATATATATAATAATTAATTGTTTTATATTGTGTCCGTACTGTCACGTTCTTCATCGCCTCCTAGTGCAACATCCATTGTCGTCAAAGGACCGCCTTTTGTTGCTTCAATGGCGTTACGCGTTGAGAATATTCTGCTTATTTGACTATTAGGTTTCGCCAGGGGCTCACTAAGTTCAGAAGAAACATCATACGTCGGTTTGAACAAATCTTCTGGTGTGGGTTGTATCCACATAACTTATGTACATAAGTAGCAAAGGCAGTCACGTGAAGAATATTATAAAATAATGGTAAAGGGCATCTATTCTTCCGCCACTTGATTGAATATTCTGCTAAGTATTTAACCATGTTATTAACGTCCCCTTTGGCTTTGTTGTGATCTAATATCAAAAGTGACTTTTCTTAAGACCTTTTGTTTCGGTTTTGAAATGCATTCCTGAAAGGATCACAACTGATTTATTTTTCTTCGGAACGAGCTGGTCCATTATTTGCGGACCTGAGTATGTTGTGAGTTCGAAACTGGAAGTTTGTAGTGGTACAGCAGACCAAGTTATTCCATGTTTGTCAGAATAGTTTCCCGGTTTCACCTGGTCTGCCGTCCTTTTCTTAAATTCACTTTCGTCTTCCGGGTCGTATTCTGGTGACTGGTTTTTTTCTATACCGGAGTCATCTGGAGTTACATCATATTGGTTACCCTCCACAATCTCTTCACTATTTTCCTCGTCTAAATCTTCTAACATCTCGCGAATGTATTGTTACTGTTACTCAGGATCTAGTGCACTAAGCTGTCGTGGAGTCAATCATTCACCATCTTCCATTTTTACTTTTGTAAATTTTGTTTCGTTGAGAAACACTTGGCAATAAAAACCCATATCTTTTCAGCCTCCAAGTTCGGACTATATAAACTCAAGTAAATATCAGAAAATAAGTACTTTTTTGCCTACGGGTTCTTCAGCGTTGAGCTACATGGTGTAACAACAAACATCACTAGAATTACTTGCGTCTACTTGAGAAACCCATAATTTTACAAGTTTTGTATCTAAACAATCTAAACAATCCTTTTCGCATATACATTGAAAACCCACTATGATAAAGTGTAGCTGCGTTTCTTTATACATTCCGGATAATCCCATTTCACAGCCGGAATAAACAGAATGCGTTTGAAATATACGTTGACATAACATCAGGAACGTTCTACAGAATAAGTAAACAAAAAAGTTTATTCCAAACGTTCAAAATGAATAAAGAAATGCAGCCATAGTAAAATAACATTTTTATAAAATCTGGTTTTACATACTTTAAATGTACACATTTTTTTTTAGAAAATAACAACAAAGTCTTAGCCAGATTAAAAGAAATGTGTTAAATATTCACATTTTCGTCATAACACAATGCCATTTGCCATTCAAAATGTATCGGCATACTCGGGTATGCTGCTGTGGACGTACGTATAATTTTTCTGCTGTTGACATAAAGGTTATATTTTTTACAGTAGCTTATACATGTTGAGCATTGTATTCCCGTACTGCTCCCAGTAAACTAAATGCATATTCCGGATGCTTGGCGAATACCACGTATATTGAGCCAGGAGACCATGGGTATTTAGTTACTAATTAGTTACACTATTCCCGATTTAGTAGTTTATTACGTGTAAAAGATGCGTGTGATCTGCTAGGTTAAGGCTTAAGCTAGCAGACGATTGAAATACCAATCCCGATAAGGTATCAGAGTTCTGAAAACGACATATTTAGTTGCCAATTAGTAATACTATTCCCGATTTAGTAGAGCACGTGTAAAAGATACGTGTGATCTGCTAAGTTAAGTCTTAAGCTAGCCAACCATTGCTATATCTTGATAAGAAAAAGGACGGTAGCTTTGAAATAAGGGGGTCCTATGCTTCCATCTCAAGCCCCCTTTTTGACAAAAATCTGCCGTCCGTATACCAACTTTAAAAACCAACTAAAATTTTGATTATGAATAGACACGCCCCAAAAAATTATTTGGACGATTTGAGTATTTGAAAGTTGTATGAACTGCATGAATATCGATTGATATCATAAAATATTCGCAAAATTTTTATTTTTATCGATTTTGTTATCGCTATTTTTATCGATATTATCGATATTTTTATCGAATTCGATATCGATATTTTAATAGATTTCTTATCAATTTTGATATTTTTTATGGATTTTGTTATCGGTATTTTTTTATCAATTTTGTTACCGATATTTTTACCGAGTTGGGTATCGATGTTGTTATCGATTTGGTTATCGATATTTTAATATACATATTTTGTTATCGATATCTTTATTTATTCTTTTATCGATTTTGATTTTGAAATTTTTATCATTTGGTTATCGATATTGTTATCGATTTTGCTATCTACATTTTTTCGAATCTGTTATGGATAACTTTATCTGTTTTGTTATCGATATTTTCATCGATGTTACTATCGATTTTGTTATCGATACACAAGCTGTGACATCCTGTCACATCACTTCACATTATATCACATGACACCTTATCACGTCATCACATCTCACATCTCACATCATCTAGGAGAATATGTAGATGAAGAAAAGTATAAGTATAAAAATTTAAAGATATAAACAGAGACGTAAGCTAGATGTCTCTAGTGTGGTCCAGTGTGAATTACACCTAGTATCATGCCATCAGCGGTATTTCTTACTAGCAATAAGTGACTAGTAAAAATTTATCCAGTAACAATCCAGTAAAACTCACAAGTTTAGGTCATTTTCGCTTTCTCAATTTCTCCTACTTTGCTATTTTCTTGCAAGTTTTGTAAGAAACCGCCAACCATTAAAAATTCCAGTAAAATTGTTACATACTAATTTTTACTGGATAATGTCTAAAATAACATACATACGTTGAAGTGCATAATTAGATTTCCTATCCATAAATAGGACAGAAAATATATATGTACGATCTATCACTTTTAAAATGCATGCAAAGCAATGGATTTTCTCTACGATACCTGAGGTAAGGCATATTTAACACAGCTCATCTCTGCACCCACAATCAACATAGGACATACAAGTTTAATCTGGAAAATACATTAATATCAGGACCATCTAGTTCAGCCTAGACTTAACTGGTTTGTCCAAACCAGCTACGGAAATACTAGATTATTCTAGGCTAAATCGGTGTATCCTATCGCATGTTGGTAGAACTAGTTTGGCCTAGGCAGAACTAGTTTAGCCGTAAGATCGGGCTTCGCCGGTAACATATATATATATATATAGATGTATGTATAAATAGGCAATCATGTTTTCTTTACATCCCTTTTACGGCTAAACAATACCTCTAAGGTATAACAATTATACATATATCATTAGAAAGGTATT
>NW_023462164.1:1417-20701 GCF_013731165.1 Rhagoletis pomonella | reverse complement strand
AGAAGTTGATTTGCCCTTGCAAAATCCATGTTGACTATATGAAATGCTAGAAGAGATAGAATGCGTCAACTGATTTGTTATAATTGCTTCAAATAATTTAGGAATTGCAGAAAGATTAGCTATTCCCCGGTAGTTCTCCACCGCTTTTATGTAACGGGGTTATGAACGATTCCTTCCATATAGTTGGAAAAACGCCCTCTTTAAGAGATAAATTAAATAACGCTGTTAACGGCTCATAGAGATAATCAGAACAATTTATAAGAATACAAGTAGGGATCTGGTCAGGACCATAACTGAAGGACCGCTTTATGGATTTCAGATAAACTACTACATCATCGGGAGATATTACTGGGATATTTATTGAGTTCATTGGACATAGTTTAAAAGGATAGTCAATGTTAGCATGTGAGTTAATAGAATAATTGGATTTAAAAAACTGAGCGAACATGTTAGAAATTGTTTAATTATCACTAGAGACGGTATTTTGATACTTCATGGCGGAAGGAAACCCACGTACATTTCGCTTGGAATTTACGAAGTCATAAAATGATTTGGGGATATATATTTTACGCCGTTTGATTTTACACAAGTAAGCTTTATAACACTTTTTGTTTAATTCAAAAAACTTATGACACAAAAGTGAGTATTTTACATAGTATGAGTGTAAACCTGTTATTTTGTGTAATCTAAAATAACGCGACTTTCTGTTTTTCAAATTTCTCAGTTCTTTAGTGAACCATAACTGTGTTTGCTCTTCAGGAACATACATGCGTTTAGGCACATGCTTTTCCAATAATTTATGTAAGTTAAAAAGTGCAACGCTTTGTTCAATATTTTCTTTAAATGCAGGCCACGACAATTTAGATTGTTCTTTGTTAAGCATTTTAAAGTTGGCTTTCGAATAATCAAAGCGAATATTTGGTTCGTATGCTTGGGTACTGCAATTTTGACCATCACTTATAACTTCGTAAGATACCTCCATAGCAGGGTGGTAGACATCTTCGGGCAAAACTAGTGGACCACACTTATTTACAACGGACTTAGATGCATCATCAACATAAACAAGATCTAATACTTTACCAAAATTATGGTGAAGTACATTAACCTGAGTTCTGCCTAACTCAGCCATCTCCTCTAAAAATACGTTGTTGCACGCACTAGACGCGAAAGGTATGATATCATTGTCAATGATGTTCCATGATTTGCTTGGTAAATTAAAATCACCCAACATAATCATTGAATCAGAAGGTTTAGTGAGTAAGTTAACTGATTTCAGTAAAGAGATGAGTCGTGAATACACCAATGTGTCAGATCGGGGAGGGACATAGCACAGAGCTAAGTAAATAGACCCTTTTCCAGCCTGCACACGAATGCATTTGAACTCTCCTGAATCAATGTGTGGAAGACTAACTTCTTCAGATGGTATTGAAGAGTCTACAGCGAAGAGTACGCCACCGCCGATTCTCATCATCTTGTCTATAGATATGATAATTATTTGGAAGAATCTCTGAATTGAAAATGTGAGGTTTCAGCCAAGTTTCAGTAAAAAAAAAGAATATTATAATTACATTCAAGGCCTTTAAAGTATAAGTTCGTTAATTTAGTATTTAAGCCTCTTACATTTTGGTAATAAATACTTAAAGCAGATTTAATAATTAGTTTTTTGATTCAGTGTTATGACGGGAAATATTAGCTAAGTTATTTACTTTTTTGGGCCTATATTCGAATTCACGAACGAAAGCTCCGGGGGGCCAAAAATAACTACTAAGCAGCGCATTAAAACTATCTAAATTTACGTCAACTTTAAATGAAGCAATATTTCTTTCGTAATTAAAATTAAATTTTCTGATGCTTAAGCTTGATGAGATGTAAAGCTTTATATCGTCTTCGGTAGTGTCTCTCGAAAATCTAGAAACAAAGGTTGACTTCTTTGGCGGAACCACAACTAGTCTCCTCGTATCAGACTGGACTACCGGTGGAGGGGGTTGAGTTTCTGCGTTAGTAGTTGAGGATAGGGAAGGCGGTGGAAGCTTTGAAGATGATGCCACTACTTCAATGGGGGAAGGGGAAGATACTTCAGGTTCTTTATTATCCGGAGCACATTTCGTTACACGGTCTTTTGAGGCTGAGGATTCTGATGCTGGAGGACACGGAGAGGATAAATTAATTAAGTCTGTCGGAAGATTATTCTGACGTGCAACGGCTGCAATTTCCTTAGATGGACTGTGAAGACGCTTACGTTTAGACACACGGATATCCTTAACAGATTGCAAGGTATCTAAGCATTTTAATGATTTAAACATATTTTCATAATGCTTAAATTTTTCTGTCAGTACCGACAATTCTCTTCCTATTTCTGTAAAACCTTTTCTGGTTTGCCTAAATAGCTTGAAAAGATCAACTTCGGTTGACCTGCCCTTTACGCAAGACCAGCGAAGGCCCTTGCCATCATTAATAGCGTCCAGAATTCTTCCCGTCAAACCAGCACATTTCAGATAGTAAATACCATCACACAGCCAGCACGGTAAGTAGCGTTCAGAATCGCTTTTAATTTGGCAAGTATCAAGATCACACTTCATATTGAAAGATTTATGTAATACACTCGTTAATAAAAGACAAACAAAATAAGTTATAACAATTAAGGAGCTGATGTAAATAGCTTTAAATAAATATAGCGAACAGTTTGAGTATCACTGAAATTATGACACTTAATAAGCGCAACGCAAACAGCTGTGACAAGAATTGCTAGAAGAAGTAAACAAAAACAGTAGAACAAATGTGCAAAAACAAAATGAGTTCAGTTAACTACAAAGGATACAACAACAATGATAGCAACAAATGACTCGGCAAAATTAGAATGTATGCTAGTGAGATTTAATTAAATTTACTTTAATATAAAACCAATAACTTTCACTTAGCTTCAATTATTTCACACTCTGATGCTCACAAGCACTTTTTATCACTACTTTAACACAGAATTAGCACAATGAACTTAGTAAGTAGAAAGCCAAAATTAGAGCACAATAAAGTACAACTTCACAGCTTGACGTTTGCTTCGTGCTCTATATGTATATGTAGGGGTGTTGCCATCCATTTAAAACGTCAAATTCATCTAAACTTAAGGGCGTTAGGTAAATGAAATACATAGATACATATTTACATGTGTATTAGAATATGGGTGTTCGAATACGTGAAGAAATTTTTTGTGAAGGAGATCAGATCTGCACAGTTCTTGCGAATTTAAAAAATTAGATGTCAAATTAAGGACCTTGGTTTTATTTTTTTAAGTAAGAACTTTTTTAGAGGTACAGGGTGAATTGATGCAACTGATATTGATAATAAAACCTATAAAAATATCGATTACAAAATCGATGACAAATTCGTTAAAAATTTCGATAGCAAAATTGATAATAATATTAGTAGCAAAATCGATTAGAAAATGGATGACAAAATTGATAAATAATTGACAAGAAAATCTATAACAAAAATCGATAACAAAATCGATAAATAATCGATAAACATATCGATAACAAAATCATTAAATAGTCGATATCAAAATCGATAACAAAAGCGATAAATAATCTATAACAAAATCGATAACAAAATCGATAAATAATCGATAGTAAAATCAATAAATAATCGATAATAAAATCGGTAAATAATTGATAACAAAATCGATAAATATCGATAAATAATCGATAACAAATTCGATAAAAATATCGATAACAACCCCGATAAAAATATGGATTATTATATCGATAAGTTCCAAGAATCCCGAAAATTTCTATATTGTATAATATATTTAATATACTTTTTAGGCAGGTGGCAACCCTATTAAAAATATTACCTCTTGATAAAAGTGCACTGAAATGCCTTTCGTTCGATAAAAGCGTTTCAAAATTTTACGCCACTAAAATATTTTATTCACTTTATTTTGAGACAGATGGCAAGCCTATGTAAACATTTGCATTTTTTCCGAAAGCGGTAAAGCTGACCTTCAAAATTGTGTTTCAATATTTAAATTTGATATAGTATGAGGGTAGATATGGAGCCATGAGATAAAAATATCTATCATTCTTGCTTTACGACTATACATCTCTTCACTATCCACGCTCTCAGTGAGAGGAAAAGAAGGAAGGGTATTCGCTAGTAAACTTCAATGTGAAGCCAAATATCTTCCGATGCAGACCTCTAATACATACATATACTTTCTTAATTACATATGAAAAGCATCCGAGACGTGTAAAGCGCCATCCGTGCAATGAAAAATGCTTCATTTTAATACGGGCGTATTTGAATTTAATATTTCCATTATACGTAGTGTATGTATAATAGAAAAATCTTTTTCGTTAACATTTTTGACTTGATTTAAATACGAACATTTTTAAACGGTAATCAAATAAAATTTTTTTATTCTTACAACGCGTTTTTTTCGCAGTGTACTGTACTTCCGAAAGAAGTACGGTTGGTCACATTATGTATAACGAATAGAATAACACGCGAAATCAATCTTTGGAATTTTCGTTCGTACTGTCATCAGGTAACTTTAAAATGGAAATTCAAAGCAATTCCCATTCGTCCTGTCATAAGCAGTGTTGCCGCGAATTCTATTCCAAAATTCCTTGTAAAAAAGGGCTAAAAAGAGCTAAAAAAATTCGTTGTGGCTAAAAATGGTAGCTAAATTTTTTTACTTATATACATATATCAGGCATCATCTTGGTAGCACCCCATCCAAGCTTTTACGAAAAATAAATATATGCAATCGATTGGTCACGATTGGTCACTTATTTTCATCGTTTGGACATAAGCCGTTTTTTTTATTGAATTTTCAAAATAGGGTTTGGAAATTGTATGCTGTGATCGGACTTCTACCACATTGTAGATCTGCCACTTTTTTGACCATCTACCACATCTACCACACAAGGTCTGAAATCTACCAAATATTCGCGTTTTTGAGTACCTAGTTTTATTTTTACTCGAAATAATTTTCTTAATTTTAAGAGCAAAAATTGTCCAACACTAAACACTATATGGAAACAAGAATGATATAATACAAGTTTCCGCATTCACGGCGGCGATGAAATTTCTCAAGTAAAAGTAAACAAAGCCGAATGGGAGGATAAAATAAACTGTAAAATAGTAAATTTTCTCAATAATAAATTTTTCGACAGGAAACGTGGTTTCATTACGATAAATATAAAATATATGATTTATAAAAAAATTAATAGCCAAAATTAAAAAAAAAAACCATTTTTGTGAAAGTATTAGCAAATTTCAGTGCATCTAAAGTTTCTGAGGCGTTGTTTACATTTACTTGAGAATTGTCAAAATCGGCAAATCACAAGTAGCGGTTTCTGTAACGTGCCACATTTGTTCGCTACATCGTGATGTGATAGAATGAAACGCTGACAGCACTCCGCAAGGTTGCAAAAAATTTATGTTCAAAATATATTTTGATATGGAAGGAACCGCTTTACACTGTCAAGGAATAAATTGCCAAAACTCAATGCAATTTTTAGCAACTTCAATCTTTGTTATACAAAAATTAATTTTTTTTAGAGTCTAATTAAAAAGTTTGCAATTTAGGTGAAACCTTACAGAATTTCTTTAATTTTTGTACAAAGTTTAATCCAAAACCTTAGATCTACCACATTTTTCTGAAATCTACCACATTTTTATCCAGATTCTACCACACAGAATTTTTTTTAAGTCCGATCACTGATTGTATGTGCTAGCACCCCATCCAAGCATTTACGAGTGAAAATATATGCAATCGATTGGTCGTCGATTTGTTAGGATTGGTCACTTATTTTTATTTATTTTATTTATTTAATGGGAACAGTGGTTGTACATGTAAGACAATAATCTTTTAATAGTACATGAACTTAATTAAGTAACATATTATTGAATTGAACTAAAATTAAAATTAAGTGAGCTTACAACTAAAAAGAAGAATTACTTAAATGTGATTTTTTTTTTTTTTTTACATTTTTTCTTAAAGTAAAATAAAATATGAAGACTACCAGAGAAGATAAATGAAGAGAAGAGAGGAAAGAAAGGAAAATTATTTATCACAATCGCACTCACTACATAGACTTGAAGTAATTAAGTATTATCGCCTTGTAGTTACTCCTATTCAGTATAGATTTAACGGACTCGGGGATATTGTTCCAGAGTCTCACAGCGTTGATGAAGAACAATCTCGATGAGGCTAGATATGTGTATTTAGCGACTATCAGGTTGTGGCGTCTACTGGATTTTGTTGGATTTAGCTTCTCATATAAATACATTGGAGATTTCCATTGTAATAATTTATATATAAATATGCAGTTCCTAGCGGCAAGATACTCAGTAATGCTACACCCCAAAATTTCATTTTTCCAAAAGGATATGTGGTCGAACTTTTTTAGACCATACACGTAACGGGTGACATTGTTGAAAATAACATTGATTTTGTGGGAGGAGATTGAGTCAAGCTTGCTGTAGACAAGTTCAGAGTACGTTATGTGGGGCAAGATGAGTTGTCTAGCTAGCTTGCGCCTAGTTTCCAATGGCGTAAATGAGACAGAGATTCTCAACCTACGCAGAACGGAATACACACTGCTGACGAAACTATTAATGTGGTCGGAACAGGACAACTTACAGTTAATGACAAAGCCTAAACTTTTTATCTTGTTTGTAAACATTAAAGCACTGTTACCAATAAACAATTCAGGGATATTTTCAACATGCACTACACTATTACATATTGGCAACACAAAGGACTTAGAAGCATTTAGGCATAAATAGTTATCACTTTCCCATTGCGATATAGCAGACAAATCACTATTTAGTTTGAAACACAAATCCTCAACAAGACCTACACGACTGGACAAATACACTTGAATATCATCCATATACGCATGTAGGTTAATATACTTACACACTGAGAACACATCATTGACGAACATACTGAACAAAAGCGGGCCTAGGACAGATCCCTGCGGGACACCAGCTGACACAGCTTTAAAACTAGAGGAATCATTCTTTGTCTTCACTTTTTGTAGCCTACCCTCTAAGTAACTCCTCATAAATGTTAAAGAATTATCAGAAAAACCAAAATAATGTTGAAGTTTCTTACATAAAATATCGTGGTTAACCGTGTCAAATGCCTTAGAGAAATCTAAAAGGCATAGGAGAGTTAAATCACTGTTGTCAAAATGTGTTCTTATGTCATCCAGTATTTTCAACATGGCAGTGGAGCAGCTATGCTTTGGTCTAAACCCGGACTGTAGTGGAGATAATAGATTATTGCATTTGATAAACGCCGAGATTTGCACTCAAGGACTCACATACTTTTGCTAGTGTTAGTAGGGACACTCTTCTTGGCTACTGGGAGTATGACGGCTCTTTTCCACTCCGCAGGAAAACATGATGTCGTAAATCAATGGTTAATAATGTGGGTAATGGTGCCTAAAATTAACGGCAGCACAAGTTTGACAAATTTCAGGGAGATTCCATCGTCACCAACAGCATCTGATTTAATACCCCATATAGCTTTTGTTCGGAGCAGCAGCTGGAACCTAACTAGAAGAAATTCATTTACATCTTACCTATGTGCACTGCCCTGCGTGGTAGTTAAAAACTAGCTTTGTAATACCATAACTTAATATTCCTTTAATTTTTAGTACATTTGGCCACCTTAATCTTAGCACTTGCGCTCAATATTAGTATCAATCATTCTTGCAGTTTTTTTTTCTCACTTGCCTTTTCTCTTCATCCTTAGCTGCGATATATGTATGTACATATGTACATCCATACATAATCATATATTCTTTTTGTCACTCGATTTTGGACATTAACTGTGAGCAGTTCGATTAGGAAATTTAATTGTTGTGCAACTATAGTCACGGCCACGTACCATTTGATTAGTAAGAACATTGTCTCTAAATAAATTACAAATAAGTTAAAAACACAGTGCGTTTAATGGTTTTAGACATTCATAGCTGCAAAAAAAAAGATTTGTAGCTCAACATTTTTTGGTGACCCCGACGTGATCGCCGTGACAATTTAGTTGTGCAAAAAGAAAAACAATTCAACAGACATTTAGTTATTTAACAATAATACTTGTTGTGCTGCGCGACAACTTCCATTCTTGCTGTACATATGTATTTTCGAGCATAGTACATACAATCCGTTCTTTGTAATCACCACTGTGATTTGGAGCAATTGTGGTGTGATTGTTAAACGGTCAAAACTGTAACTTTGCGTACATACATAGCCCTTGGCTAGTACATATAATCCGTTCCTTGTAGTCTGGATGGTAAACTTGCGAGTTTGTGGCGTGATCATTAAACGGTTAGGACTGTAACGTTACATACATTCATCGCGGCTGTCGTTAGCATTCTGCATCCATCGCTTAGCAGTTTCTATATATTTTTGCATACGTTTGCTTTATATTCGTTGCGTTGCTGACAAAACATCCACTCAAGTTGTTCATCTCGAACCTTCAATATGCCGCTTAGCCCAGCTAATGGTACTGCCATCGGGGAAGGTTCATCAAACATTGCCCCAGCGAGTGGGCAAGTGTCTTCAGACCGAGTGTTGTTTTTTGAAGTTGAAAACAATGTCCCTATTCAACCGACTTGAGCGAACAGCAGCAGAAATGGACACGGAAAAGCTCCAAGGCATGGATGAGTACGACTTAGCAGCAATTGTCGAATTATTAGGTGAATTAAGGGCTAACTATAATATGAATAAGCTAGCGTATGCAAACGTGCGAATACACATAAATCCTATTCTGAAACTATAATGTGCTTAACATCAAGTTTCGTCAAGTTTCGCCAAACGTCATTTGCTTAAGGAAAGAGCGATACTGCCCGTACTTCCGTACGGAATCAGCTGTTTGTCCTCGTACGTATGTATGTACATATGTAACACATGCAGTGTTGCCGCATTGGCTTTTTCCGAAATTGGTAATTTTTTTCTTTGTTTATCATATTTGATAATTTGGTAACTTATTTCTCAACTTGGTAACTTTTTCGATTCAGTCCTACATGTAACACAGGTCAAAAGAAGTTCTGGTTCCATATTAGGAAGTGGGCCGTAAGCGGTTTCCTTTTACAGAAACACCAGATTATCCTGAAATTTTCGCAAGGCGAACAGTTCTTCGGCGTTTCTAGGTTACTATAATTGTGTGATCTACAACAAACTGCTTGATAGTGGCTATTGTTATATCTAATTAAATGTGGCAACACTGAACTCATGTAAGTAAAATATAGCCACCTAAAAGTCAACACTACGTTGCTTATGCATTTGACAGACTTTTCGTTAATTTTCTGACAGTCAGTTACGGCAGCTTATGCATATTATAGTTAGCCCTTTAAAATCAGCCTTTACTGTCGCTCACACCAGTTTGGAGGAACTAGATTTCCATTCCATCCCAGTGTTCTTCCCTGCAAATTTGATTCCACGGTAACAAATCTTAAGGCGAACCAGCAACGAGAGATTGGGAAACATACTACATCCCACCACTGCTCGACATTCAGAGCGAACGCCGGCGATTCCAAGTCGATCATCGTGAATGCTAATCCTTCTCGTTTGCCTTTGCTGACGTTACCTAAATTTAGTGGTGCCTGCACTGAGTGGATGAACTTCCTTTCGATGTTCATCTCTGTCATCGACAAGGATAGCGAACTAACGCAAACCGATAAACTGCAGCATCTTCGTTCCTGCTTGAGTGGTGCAGCACTGGATACCATTCGATCGCTAGAGATAAACGAGGCTAACTACAAAACTGCGATAGAACTTCTTAAAAACGATTTGATAACAAAAGACTTATGTTTCAGGCACACATCAGGGAGATCTTTGGGTTGGATAGGGCAGGCACATCCGTTAGCAAGCTACGAGAGTTGATGGACAAAGTCACTTTGCATATACGCGCGTTGCAATCACTTGCGTCCAAGGAACAAATCGCAGACTGTATAATCATACAATTGGTAACTCAGAAGCTGGACAAGGCAACCCAAGCCAAATGGGAGGAGAATTCTTCGAGCAACGAGCTGCCGTCGTGGGACCAGTTAGCTGACTTTTTAGAGAAGCGCTGTCGCACACTCGAAAACGTAGAGCATGCCATGGTAGAGCAAGGATTTCTGGTTGGAAAAAATGGAAAAAACGTGAGTACCAATCAAAATAAATCATTTCTTGCTTCGAAAACCTCTGCGTGTGGTTGCGTATTTTGTGGATCGGCAGATCATCTCATTTACCACTGTCAACGGTTCGCAAATTTATCGCCAAACCTTCGTCAGAAAGAGACCAAGAAACTTTCTCTTTGCCTTAATTGTCTAAAGGCGGGTCATCAGATGCGAGATTGTAAATCTGGATCTTGTCGCAAATGTCAATCGAAGCACCACACACTTCTACATTTTGATCGTACAAATATAGCTTCACCTGCAACTCGAGGTGCGGCTTCTCAATCAACTACAGCTCAATCGAACGCAATGATTGCAACGTCGCCTGTCCTTCCGCAAGCCCTTACTTCACAATCTCCATCTGATGCTGTGTTTTTAGCCACTGCGATAATTCTTGCTAAAAATCGTGCCGGAACTTTCGTCCCATGCCGCGCACTGTTGGACTCCGGTTCCCAGCCGCACTTTATTACAACCCGTTTCGCCAATCAATTACAACTTCGTAAAACCAAATCCTCGGCTGCCATTTCGGGCATTGGGGATGCCAATTTCTCCACAGAGGGTTACTCGGTCGATGTCGTTCTGAAGTCGCGGACTTCCGATTTTTCTACACGTATTACAGCCGTTGTTGCGCAAACAATCACTGAAAATCACCCTAGTTTTTCGGTGGTCACGGCGGACTGGAACGTTCCTTCAAACATTCAACTAGCTGACCCAAATTTCAACTTACCGCAGCGCATTGATTTGCTCATCGGAGCAGGATTGTTTTTCGAACTACTTTGTGTGGGGCAGATTCAGTTGGCGCCCGGGCTGCCAATACTTCAAAAAACTCTACTGGGCTGGGTGATATCCGGCGGTGGTCAACAGTCTTCAAAGCTCTCGTCATTTATTGTTAACAAAAGGTCTTCCAGCTGCGAATATTCCAGCACTAGACTGGACGATTTAGTACGTCGTTTTTGGGAGGTTGAGCATGTTTTCGAACCAATCGTTAGGACAACTAAAGAAGAGCTTGACTGTGAGGCGCACTTCAAAAATAATCTTTCGCGTTTGCGCTCCGGTGAGTACTTAGTTCGACTGCCACTGAAGCTCCCTCCTGAGGCATTAGGCGATTCATATCTGCAAGCTAAGCGCCGTCTCGAAGGTCTTGAGCGGAAACTAGCCTATCCTCAATTGAAGGCGAAATATTCGGCATTTATTCGGGAGTATCTTGACCTCAATCACATGTCGTTGGTCCCCAGCGCTTTCGTTCAAGAGTGTAAATAATTCTTACCTCATCATTGCGTCATTAAAGATGATAGCTCCACAACAAAGCTTAGAGTCGTATTTGATGGTTCTGCTTCCACAAACTTTGAACGACTTACTCATGGCGGGGCCAACGATTCAGCCCAAACTCTTCGATATTCTCGTTCGATTTCGCTCATTTCCCGTTGAACTCACCTGAGACATATGCAAAATGTATCGGTGCGTTCGAGTCGCTGCACCCGATAACATGCTGCAATGCATATTGTGGCGTAACTCGCCAGAAGATGAATTCAGCGTTTATAAGCTGGATACAGTTACATATGGAACCAAGCCAGCAGCGTTTCTGGCCATACGGGCAATGCATCAGCCCGCCTCGGATGAGTCCTCATCTTACCCCTTAGGTGCACAAATCGTTATGCGCGACTTCTACGTAGATGATCTGATATCTGGTGGAAACACGGTAGAAGAAGTACTCGAAATCAGGCATCAAACGACCAGCCTCCTCGCTCGTGGCAATTTCCGCTTACGGAAGTGGTGCTCCAATAGCCAGGAGGTCCTGGGTGATATCCCTGATGCTGATAGGGAAAGTTTCCTGAAATTTGATGACGGTAGCAACATCACCAAAGCGTTGGGTCTTGAATGGGATCCACTCAAGGATAGTTTCTTGTTTGCTTTCACTCCCCGAATTGCACCTGACAGAAATTCCAAACGTTCTGCATTGTCTGCCATAGCTCGTTTCTATGATCCACTTGGACTTATTGGTCCGACTCTAACCAAGGCGAAAATTATTCTGCAGCTTATGTGGAGGGACAAACTTGAGTGGGACGAGAGCCTACCGCAATCGCTTGATACAGCTTGGTCTGCGTTCTGCAAGGACTTCGTCGACGTACATCACTTATCATTCCCGCGTTACATCGGAGTCACACATGAAGTTCACGCATTTTGCGATGCCAGCCTCGAGGCATACGGCGCTTGTATTTATGCTCGCTCAATCCAAGATGGCAACATTCAAGTTCATCTATAGTGTTCAAAGGCTCGAGTCGCCCCATTGAAGACACTAACTGTGCCAAAGCTAGAGCTCTGCGCTGCTGGTTTACTAGCGCATTTAGTAGCCGAAATCGCAAAAATGAAGGTGTTTGATTGCTCCTTTTATTGCTGGTCGGACTCGACTGTGGTGTTGTCGTGGCTAAAGGAAGTACCCTCTAAATTCAACGTGTTTGTAGCTAATCGGATTTCTAGTATACAGCAACTTACAGAGGGCATACAGTGGCGCTACGTCCCTACAGCCATGAACCCAGCGGATATTTTGTCTAAAGGAGTTGCGCCTGCTGAGCTGTCACGTTCAACGCTTTGGACCCACGGTCCTCCATTCTTGCAGGTAGCAGAGCACGATTGGCCAGATATCACGGTGTCCCACACCAAACTTCCAGAAATTCGCCAAAGGGCTCTGGTGACTTTTAACGATAGAATCGACATCTCACTATCTTTTAAATACATAAACTCTTTTAGCACGATGCAACGCATTTTTGGATACGTGCGTAAATTTTTAAACATTCGCAGATCGAAAGCAACGCCGCATCTCACCTGTGAAAACGTTCATCAAGGAACTCAACTTTTAATTCGCCTCGTTCAAAGAGCGCGGCTTTGGCCAGAGTACGATGCGCTGAAGAACAACAAAAGTGTCCACTCTTCGAGCAGCATCGCGTCGTTGTCACCATTTTTGGATGACCTGGGAGTTATTAGAGTTGGTGGCCGACTAAAGCATTCAACGCTCGGCTTCGAAGCACGACATCCAAGCATTCTTCCAAAGGATCATCCTTTAACGTTCGCCATAATTACGTATTTCCATCGCAAGTGTCACCACGCAGGCCCCCAGTCCCTTCTAGCTTCAATTCGCATGCAGTACTGGCCTATAGGTGGAAGAAAGACTGTGGCACGCGCCCTACGAAAATGCGTCATATGCTGCAGATCAAAGCAACGACTTTTCGAGCACATCATGGCGGATTTGCCAAAAGAACGCATTCAAGCCTCGCGTGCCTTTATCATCTCTGGAGTGGACTATTGCAGACCATTCTATTATAAGCCCGAAGCGCGCAGTAAATCGCCCCAGAAATGCTATATCAGCGTATTCATTTGTTTTGCAACAAAGGCCGTTTTGATGGAACTGGTTAAGGACCTTTCAACTGGTGCCTTTCTGGATGCCCTAAAACGATTTGTCGCTACGCGTGGTACACCAAGCTGCATCTGGTCTGACAACGCAACCAATTTTGTAGGCGCTAGGAACGAGCTGAAAGATTTACGACGCGTGTTTCTCAGTGAAAGGCATCGTACAGAGATTCACGCGCACTGTCTTAACAATGGTTTCGATTGGCGATTCATACCTCCTCGTTCGCCGCACTTCGGTGGCCTTTGGGAGGCCGCAGTAAAAATGGCAAAGCAGCATTTGTATCGCACTGTTGGAACTGCAATTATTGGTTTCGATGAATTGCGCACCTTGGTATGTGAAATCTCTGCCATAATTAATTCTCGCCCACTTGTGCCAATTTCAGAGAATCCCGACGATATTGACGTATTGACGCCAGGTCATTTTCTTATCGGTGGCCCCCTTACAGCACTTCCAGAACCGGACCTTACGCCTCTAAATTATAATCGGCTCGATCGGTGGCAGCGCGTTACCTATTTGCAACAAATCTTCTGGAGGAGATGGAGTGAAGAATACTTAACTCTTCTCCAGCAGCGCGCCAAGTGGCGCACTCCACAGCCCAATATCCAAATCAACGACGTGGTATCAAGGATGAAAATTCTGCGCCTCTAAAGTGGCCTTTGGCTCGCGTCACTGAAGTCATCACTGGTATAGACGGTGTTGCTCGAGTTGCGGTTCTGCGTACCTCTACTGGCATTACGCGTCGAGCAGTGAATAAGCTGTGCGTCCTTCCCGTTAAGGATTCTGTTGAAAGCCCTGACCTTTCAACGGAGGGGAGGATGTTCGGAGCAGCAGCTGGAACCTAACTAGAAGAAATTCATTTACATCTTACTTATGTGCACTGCCCTGCATGGTAGCTAAAAACTAGCTTTGTAATACCATAACTTAATATTCCTTTAATTTTTAGTACATTTGGCCACCTTAATCTTAGCACTTGCGCTCAATATTAGTATCAATCATTCTTGTAGTTTTTTTCTCACTTGCCTTTTCTCTTCATCCTTAGCTGCGGTATATGTATGTACATATGTACATCCATACATAAACATATATGTACGGTTGTGCCGAGCTGAGATTTGCATTCTTTTTGTCACTCGATTTTGGACATTAACTGTGAGCAGTTCGATTAGAAAATTTAATTGTTGTGCAACTATAGTCACGGCCACGTACCACTTGATTAGTAAGAACATTGTCTCTAAATGAATTACAAATAAGTTAAAAACACAGTGCGTTTAATGGTTTTAGACATTCATAGCTGCAAAAAAAAGGATTTGTAGCTCAACAGCTTTCATAACTTCACGTTCACTTACTCCCACGAATTGAAATTCCTCTTCCAAAGCTGTATGAGCCCAGAGAGTATTCGAAGTGTGAGGAGCACTTTTATTACTACTCGCAGCCGTAAATAGCTCATTCAATACATTCGGGTCTAAATCACACTCAGGCTTCGAACTACCGTGAACTTTCAAGTTTTTTAAGTTCCTCCACAAAACTTTGGAAGGAAGTGACGGGTCCAATTTAGCGCTACAGTATGCGATCTTTGTTTGCTTAATAAATGATGTAGCTTTATTTCTAGCTGTTTTATATTGAGACCAGGCGAAATCAGTCTTTGTCCTTCTCCATTTGACGTATAGCTTATAGCGAAATTTTATAGCAGAGTCTACTTTTTTATTAAACCAAGGGCAAGATGGATTGACTGCCCGAGCCACACGGAGAAGAACATGACTATCAAATATTTTAGTCAGAATTTGATTAAGAAAAAGAAGCTTATCATCGACAGAATTACAGAACCAACAGTCATTCCAACTCACACTTGACAGACTTTGATATAACTCATTCACATTTATGGCTTTAAAATCACAATACAGGAATGTACTTCTAACAGACGGACGATTAAACATAAGATCTACTGTACAAAATATTAAATCATGGTCAGAAATAAAGAATATTTGGTCGAATTTGAGAATATGTTTCAGACTTGAAGAGATAAAATAATCTAAGAGGTTAGGGTTTAAATTATTGGCAAATCTCGTCGGTGCAGTTTTGTTGACTATGGCAAGACCAGCCGCAGCTACGTGGTTATATAATTTATTAGCGTAAATTTCATTTAGGAGGAGGTTCACATTAAAATCACCACAGATTAAATAAAATTCATAGTCAAGTAGAAACATAGACAGTTCAACAAAAAAAGGGTCCAACAAACAACACTTACACTTATATACGCACGACACTAAAATGCTTGTTACACCATCAGAAACCTCAGCTATAATGAACTCAGTATTTGAGTTATGAGATTCGGCCAGAAGACATACTTTTAAAGATGATTTGCAATAAATTGCAACACCTCCCCCTCTTTGGGTACCGCGGTCATGGCGAAGAAGATTGTAGCTCGGAATACTGCAGAAGAAGTCTGAAACAGTGGGGATAAACCAATTTTCAGTAACACAAATTACGTCAACAAAGGATCCCTCAAAGACATACTTAACGTAGTCTAGTTTGTCGCCACTAAGGCTTCGCGCATTAAAATGCAGCACATTAAGGCCCATCGACTGCTTACATAAAATGTCTAATAACATCTTATGGTTTCCACCAACACTGGAGGCGCTTTTGTTTGCTGGGTTTACTATCATTGAACTAATACGAAGAGAGACAACTACAAGTACATGTATATATAAATTTAAAATGCAAATGAGTACGATTGTAATATTTCATAAGACAGAGAGATTTTCGACAGCACACATGAATAAAAAGACAATAAGAGATTGAAAAGAGGGAAGATATTAACCTAAGTGTAAACATACGAATAAATAATAACGAAGTCAGTCGTCCACAGAGTAGTCATGTGCCTTTAGAAACAACGCGTTCAACTTCTTTGTTGGCAACTTTTATTGCTTCACCTTTTGGTTGAACTCTCACATTAATATTACCGCGAATAGAGAAGGTAGATGATAAACGCTTCCGCTTCTTAAGCTGCAAAGTAAATTGAAGGAGTTCATGGTTAATATTGGTGAGGCCTTCGTGAACATATATGCGCTCATCAGTATGACGGCCAATGTCACGCAATATTATTCCCCTCTTCTTCAGCTTGAAAAATTTCGCCAGCGCCATAAATATTAGTGATCGATCACCCGAGGAGACAAGCTTTACTATAATGGGCGAACTTTTGCTATTATTTTTGCGTACACGACAGACAGCACGAATGGGGGGAGTATTCACTTGAACAGCCTTGCAGATGTCGTTGAACACATCGCTCAGATGTTCATCATACATTTGAGGTATGCGATTAATTATAATATCGTTAGCAACGGAGGAATTTTCATATTCTCTGATGCTTGACCGCAATAGCTGCACTTCTTTCCTAAGTTCGTCCACATGTGCACACTCCCGCTCAGTTTTAGCTACCCGGTCTTCCAGCTATGTCATTCTCATCTTCACAGTTTGGATGTCAGCAGCCATCTCACTGAGTGTCTGCATCATTCTCTCTTCGAACTCTTTCATACGTGCCGTCAGCTGACTCATCATACTCCCATCTTCTCCTCAATTCGTAGGAGCCATGCAGAAGGCAGACTATCAGAAACTTTCGCCTTATATAATACAGCTGGAGTCTTTGAAGGCGATTGGTGTACGATACGTATGTTTCGTGTTCTTGTGCCCATATTCGCAGAAAAGTTTATCTCCAGCAAGTTAACTTCCATAGACAACGAAACTCACAGATAGATGGCGCTCAAAAAAGTATAAGTGGAACAGCGGATACAAAAAGCAGCTGATAAGAGAACAGCTGATGAAAGCACAGTGCAAGAAAATGTAGTAACAGGCACGTTGAGGTGTTATTGTTTTTGCAGTGTTATTGTTTTTGGAGATTTGTGTGTTTATTGTTTTTAATGATTTGTGTGTTTATGTTTTACCTCTTTTTTCTTCTTGTTTTAGTTAAAATCAATAATTTATCACAAAGAGAATGTTTTTGTCACTTTCTGCAATCGCTTGATCTATGCGTTCACACTCGACAAGGTTTGAGATATTATATTAAATTGAATACAGCAAAAATGCGCGATATTCACCAATAGCAAACGGAGCAGCGATAACACACGCCCGCCCTCCACAATCGTTAACTTATTTTCATCGCTATATTTACCGATTTTGTTATCGATATTATTATTGATTTTTTTTATCGATTATATTTATCGATCTTGTTATCGATATTTGTTTTCGAATTTGGTATCGATATTTTTATCAATTTTGTTATCAATTACTTATCGATTTTGTTAAAGAATTTTTATTGACTTTGTTATCGATATTTTTATCGATTTTGTTATCGATATTATTTAGCGATTGTATTTAGTTGTCGATATTTTTATCGATATTATTTATCCATCCAAGCATTTGCGAGAAAAAAATATATGCAACCATCGTCGATTGGTCACGATTGGTCACTTATTTTTATCGTGTGGTCATAAGCTGTTTTTTTTTTTAAATTGAATTTTCAAAATAAGGGTTGAAAATTGCATGTGCTATGTACATATGTGTCGGCCGCTGTGGTGTAGTGGTAAGCAGTGCGCGCTTCCACTCCGCATCACCTGGGTTCAAACCCAGGTCAAAGCAACATCGCAAAAAATATAGAAAAAACGTTTTTTCCTAACAGCGGTCGTCCCACGGCAGGCAATGGCAAACCTCCGAGTGTTTTTCTGCCATGAAAAACAGCTTCTCATAAAAACACAATCGCCGTTCGGAGTCGGCGTAAAACTGTAGGTCCCTCCGATTTGTGTTACAACATTAAGGCGCACGCCACAATTCGGAGGAGAAGCTCGGCCAAACACTAACATATGTGTAAGCGCCAATCTATTATTTATTATTATTATTATTATTATGTACATATGTAGATATGTGTTAGGGATGTACATTTTCCGATTTTTAAGATCCCAGGATTTTTGGGGTCTCGTTATTACAATCCTGGGTCCTGGGATTAGTCCCAGGAGTTAGATATTCATTATTTTTCCACAAATTAACTCGAAAAAAATTGCATCAATATTGTTTGCGAAGCTCTCACACCATTTAATAAATAATAAAAAAGCGGGGTTTGAATATTTTTTTTTTAAATTTTTGGGAAAATGTTCCAATACGGAACCCGGCTTTAAAAAAAATTAAGGGGTTTAGAGCGGCTTTTTGTGATTGTAAATCTGAAACCTGAAATCTGAATTTTTAATAAAAAATCGCGCGATGCGGCGCTTCTCCCATAAAAATCAATACTTCGATAAATAACTAAGTTAACAGTTTTGTTACAAAATCTCTCGATTTTAGACTGAATCACTTTTTTTTATCAATACATCGATATTTAATTAAAAAAAAATAATTACAATGTCCGTTTTTATTGTTTCTCGTTTTCAGTGCTTTTTTTGGGCATATTTTGTTGTGTGGTAGCACCGACATTTTAGCTCAATTGGTTTGCAAAGCAAAAAGCGAGGTTGAAGGTGACATTTTTTGCAACTTAAAATTCAATTTTCTTAAAAACTATAAGCCTCAGAAATAACTTGTTATTAATTTTAACTAAGACATTTTAACTTTAATGATAATTGCTTGTTGGATTAAGCTGCCATTAAGCTGCCTTTACACGGGCCGATTTTCTAGTAGAGTTTTTGAATAAAAAATATTAGGCCAAGTTTAACTGGTAAAAATAACTGTTAT
>NW_023462164.1:0-1407 GCF_013731165.1 Rhagoletis pomonella | reverse complement strand
CACCGCAATAAAAAAGAACAATAAATATAACTGAAAGTCCTCTCGACCGGTGCAGCATCAATCGAAAAGAATTTACAATTTTGTTTAAAGTTCTTCAAGTTTGTCGCCTCGAGCGAGCAGTTAGAGCTGATCTACGACCGTTTAAAAACTTTTTATTGGATACAATGTTCCAATTTTTAAATCCAAGTACTAAAAAAAAATTTATTAAAAATTACTAACCTTTACATTTTTTATTTAACTAAATCACCTAATTTACACCCTTATTATGTTGGTTGAAAAAATTCACAATTTCAATTTATAAAGTCCTTTTTATAACAACTTATGCCGATTTCGTTTCTACCGAAAAATGCAACCTTCTCTTTGCCCTCTAGAGGGCAACATTTTTTGTAGAAACGAAATCATCATTAAACTTAAAATGAATATTGCCTCGCATCATCGCAAAATTTGTAGCACAGTTAACATATGAGTAGGATAGTTATGCCGATTCTGGACCAGTGCAAGCAGCGGTCCAGAATCGGCATATGGTTTGCTGCTTGCACCGGTCCAGAACCGCTATACGGTTTGCTGGTGCTCTGCCGCAAGCTTTGCTGCTCCGCCAAAAGATGTCGCCGATCGTAATCCAAGTTCAGAACCGAGATAAAAGCCGCAAGATGTCGCTGGTGACAAATCTGAGTCCGGAACCGGAACCGATCACAGGGTGTTCCGCTGATGGAAATCCGAGAATTCCGATACCATTCAGAACCGGAATCGATCACAGGGTGTACGGCTGATGGAAAGCTGAGAAATCCGATACCATTCAGAACCAGAATCGACAACAGGGTGTACCCCTGATGGAAATCTAAGAAATCCGATACCAGGTGGTTTATATGTCGAAAATTAGTAAAGTGTGTTGGTATGCAGTCAGAAATATAAACAAACGTACATACGTACATATGTATATACATATATAGATGCTCCACCCCTAGAAAAGTGTGCTAATAATGTGTACATAGTTGATTGCTAAGTATTTAATATGTATGTGTATATATACATATATATGTATGGAAAGGTCTGTTGATGTTGATAATGAGAACAAATAAAATTTAATTTGAAATAAAAGAAGGTTTTATATTTACTTATTTATTTTGATAATAAGAATTTTAAACATAAATGTCCGCAATTATATGAATTATAGCTTTGCTGTTTATTATAGTTATATTTAATGTTTTTTTCCTAAATACTTTATTATTTGCTTAGGAGGCTGTAAGTTTCCAAAGCTATCGAAGTAATCAATCTCATTATCGTTTTTCCAGTAAGCTACCCAATGCGTTCCTGGACCCTTTGAACTATCCAAATTTATTATTCCACATTCTCTCTGCCAAACTTTAGGGCAAGGTAGGTGGGGGGGTGAGCTCACTGATAAACAAA
>NW_023462163.1:19021-20704 GCF_013731165.1 Rhagoletis pomonella | reverse complement strand
TACATATAAAGGCATATATGTATGTATGTATGTACATATTTGTGTAATGGCCCGCAGTGAATGTCAATAGAAAATTTAATTTTTTTTGTTTTTCTGTTGTATTATTTTATTAAAACTTTAAGTGAGCTTAATTTGAAAGTTTCTTCCATTTATATTAGTCGTAAAACTCGCTGTCACTGCTCCGTTGCCTAGATGCATCTGCCAAATTTTCTTTAATCCCAAAAAGATGAAAACTTTATATCCCAAAATATTACAAAAGTATTTATCGACTATCGCTGCAATGCTGAGAGTCAATTTCTTTTCTTTCTTTATTGCAAAAGTACCAGAATAGCCATGAATTGAACACAAAAGCATAAAAGCAAGCGTACAAATAAGTTTATCTATATATATGCAAGTATGTAAATATGTAAATTTGTATGTATTGATGTATGTACTTCTCCAAGTATTATGCGCGCGCATGAATAAAGAAGTAATGGGAAAATTTAACGCCACTAACACTCCACACCAGAGAAGCCAACTCGTGGGGAATTCCCGGATTTGCGGGGAATCGGGGACGCACCGTTTTTGTGGGGAAATTCAGTTTGCATAGTGAAGCGGGGAATGAAATGTTTTATGTGAGGAATTTTCTTGTTTGCTTCACTAATTTTATAATGATTTAAAACAAGTAAGAGCAGCGCTGTCTTCGGCTATGCCGAAGGCTTCATACCTTTCATGAACATCAGCAAATTTTAGTTTGACAGATTACTGATTTTGAATACATCTGCATACATCGATAGAGGAGTTACATGCTCGACCCTATTAAGCTGGCATTTCAGGGTACTATTTTATATATATATATAAGGAAAATTTTAAAGTTAGGGGGGGGGGCTCGAGCACCCCCTGCCCCTACCTGGCTACGCCCATGGGTATCTGAACAATCAGTGCTATAGTAGATAAAGCTTATACAGCATAGATTTTGACGATTTTCTCAGTAGACTTTGTATTATTATTTATAAAATATCTTACGAAATTTGTCGGTTTTAGCTGTTCAAATAAAGGAGTTTTACAGTAAAATCCCATATCTGAACAATCAGATGTATGGAAGATATATGTTGTAGTCACCCGATCCTTGTTATTTTCACTGTAAGTATTCTGTTAATAATGAGTGAAAATGGTGCGAAATTTCATGTTCCTAGCTGCATAAATGGAGGAGATATGATAAAAGACCTCATATCTGAACAATCAGTTGTATGGGGGCTGCAGGTTATAGTGACCCGATCTTCGTTATTTTCACTGTAAGTCTTCTGCTGATAATGAGTGAAAGCAGCGCGAAATTGCATGGTCCTAGCTACATAAATGGATGAATTATAACGAAAAATCTCATATCTGAACAATCAGTTGTATGGGAGCTATAGGTTATAGTTATCCGATCTTTTTAATTTTCACTGTAAGTTTTCTGTTGATAATTATTGAAAACAGTGCGGAATTTCCTGTTCCCAGCTATATAAATGGAGGAGTTATAACGAAAAATTTTATATCTGAACAATCAGTTGTATGGGAGCTATAGGTTATAGTGACCCGATCTTTGTAATTTTCACTGTAAGCATTCTGTTGATAATGGGTGCAAGTGCTACGAAATTTCATGTTCGTAGCTGCATAAATGGAGAAGTTATAACGAAAAATCTCATATCTGAACAATCAGTT
>NW_023462163.1:6104-19011 GCF_013731165.1 Rhagoletis pomonella | reverse complement strand
AGAAGTTATAACGAAAAATCTCATATCTGAACAATCAGTTGTATGGGAGCTATATGTTATAGTGGTCCGATTCTTCCGGTTCCGACAAATGATTAATACATTATAAAAATACACCCACCTACCAAATTTGATCCGGATATCTCGAAAACTGAGAGACTAGATTGCATACAAACAGACGGACAGACGGACAGACGGACAGACGGACATGGATAAATCAACTCAGCTCGACGTTCTGATCATATAAGTATACATTTTGATGGGTCTATCTCTTTTTGTTCTGGTACTTACAAACATCGGACCAAAGTTATAATACCATTTCATGCTCATGAAAGGTATAAAAATGTATGTTGAATGTCACACGCGTCACCGTGGAATGCAGCTTTGTAGCACGTTCAATTCGAATATGATAAAGCTTCAATTGGCTAAAAATTTCGTGGGTTTTTAGAAGTTTCTTTGTGACATTTGCTTTCATATAACGAATAAAAACAATTAATTTTATATGGAAGAACATCTTCGGCAAAATAATTCTAAAACGAAAATTTTTAGACACTGGAAACTTGCACTCCTTTATTCTTAAATTTTTCTTTTAAATATTGCACAAAGTTTGAAACTTGAATTTAAACGGTTTTTGTTAAAGAATGAACTAAATGTTTATAAAAAAATAATTCAAACTAAATAACAAAAAATAATAATAATTGTAAAAACTTGTCAAAATTTGGTGCGACAAAATTTTTTTTCGACCACTGTATGTAAATATTTTGTGTAATTTTTTTTATTCTTCATTTATTAACAAACTTTATAAAAGTTTGGTAAGGTCTATGAATACATAGATGAATTATATTTAAAAATAAAATAAACATAAATATCAGCAATACATCAAACCACATAAAAACAAAATGAGTGGCTACCCTGCTCCACACTGCACTGTTCTCCCACCAGTGTTGCCGCGAAACGTTTTTAGTGGTAGCTAAATTCCAGCTAAAAAAGGGCTAAAAAAGAGCTAAAAATCGTCGTTGTGGCTAAAAATGGTAGCTAAATTTTTTTACCTTCATCTTATATATAAAAATAAGTGCACGTTTTTGGTGTGACCTCATAACTTGAGAACAGCTTCACCGAATTCTACCAAATTTATGTAGCATATTCGATTTATCATGCAGATGGTTTATGGGAAGTTTTCCCGAATTCGGAAGAGGGGGCGTGGCACCACCTATACTAACTAAAATATAAAAATAAGTGAACGTTTTTGGTGTGAGCTTATAACTCGAGAAGGGCTTCACCGAATTCAACCAAATTTATACGGCATATTCAGGCTATTATGCGGATGGTTTATGTAAAGTTTGCCCGAATTCGTAAAAGGGGGTGTGGCACCTTCCATACTAACTAAAATTTTTTTTTTTTATATCTCTTGAAATATTTGTGGTAGAGTACTGGAAGTTGGTATAGAGGTATAACAAATAATTCCATACTCATGGATAAAAATGGGCGGTATTGGAAAAGAGGGCGTGGCACCTCCCATCTTATATATAAAGAATAAGTGCAAGATTTCAACCAAATTTATACGGCATAGTCGGGCTATTATGCAGATGGTTTGTGTTAGGTTTCCCCGAATTCGGAAAAGGGGGCGTGGCACCACCCATACTAACAAAAATTTTCATCTGGTATATCTCTTGAAATATTTGTGGTAGATTACTGGAATTGGTAGCTATACGTGGCCTGTTCAAGAGTTGGCATCAGTGTTGCCGCGCCGTCTCAAGAAAATGTATCCCTGACCAAGCCAAAAATGTATCCAAATGTATCCAATTTTCTTTTTTTACATATACATCTCATAACTTGTAAGAAAACCAAACATTTTCATGAAAAAGACATAATTTAACCCATGCTAAGGACTTGGAATAAATGTGCATAAAATCAAACATTTGTAATTTCAATTTATAAAGTACATTTTTTGTGCATAAGTATTTTGCAAAGTAAATATAATAAATAGCAAGTGAACTCTAAAAAGAGCATGAAAACTACTACTGAAAAGTATCTATTTTTCAACAAGAATCTGTATAAATATACGTATAGGATGTTCAGTATTTGAGCATGTTAAAACTACTGAAAAGTATCTATTTTTCAACAAGAATCTGTATAAATATACGTATAGGCTGTTCAGTATTTGATTTTAAACTTGAGATCTTTAAAATATACACATAAATACACATATGTAGAATGTTTAAAATTGCAAAAACTTTCAAACTACAAATACATTTCCTACTAATAATAAACATTACTTTATTTTAAACATTTTATGTGTGGAAAAGTAAACAGGCAATGATTAATTTTATTACACGGCTTGCAAATTTGCATACATTAAAAGAAGAAACTGGTTACCTGTCTCAATATGCGCAAATAAACAAAATTTTTTAGAGTGTATTTAAAGTCTTTTCAGTAAAATTCATAAAAGTTTCCTTAAATAAATCAAATTTAGTTTTTTAAACTACATTGACACTACATTATTTTTAAATTAACATATGAAAATATGTGATATGAAAGAGATTACTACAGAAAGAGTATAATTTACTTTACATATATCGTCGTTTAAAGTACTAAACTGCGTATCGTCATTCTGCAAAACCGCGTAACTGACATTTGCTGCCAAAAATTGGATTTGCCTCTTGGCTTCGTCCTGAAATATACTAGCCAGAAATGCGATTGCTTTATAAAAAAATAGAACCATTTTGAAATATAAGTGTTTTTACTCTCTAGAAAATAATTTATGCAACGTCACATACGCGGTTTTGCATTATCTTGATACGCGGTTTTGCATTTTGTTGCGGTTTTGTACTTTAAACGACGATATGTATGTATATTAAGATTTTGCTTAAAGCATCCTTTTAAGCTAATTAAAGCAATTGCGCTTACACCTATTTTGGTGAGATCTCTTCATATGTTCATTGCTTCGTTCACAAAAAATTAAATGCTTTAATTTCACGCTTAAGTAGCGATTCTTTATACGTTTAGAAAACGTAATGCTTTCTACCATCTTTAATGAAAATCGATTTTTGAACGAAAAAAACTTTATTGGAAATATAAAATTTTGGCCTATTTAAAAAAGTGTCCACGTTTATACTGACCGGAAAAAATAAGTATCCCGCAAAAATTCGTCTAAAAATGTATCCAATCGGATCTATTTAGATCCAAACGGCATCCCTGGTTGGCATTCCAAATTGTTTATTTATTATTACCCAAGATGGAAAAACAAAAAATGTTGTATATCCAAATGTGTTGGTTAAGATTTAAAATAAAGAATCAAAAGTTTTGAAAAAAACAAATGATAAATTTTCATATAGAAAAATTCCAGGACTTTTCATTCGTTTTTGAATATTTGGTGTAGAGAAGCACACCGGGGTACCGCTAGTATAAATATATAAGTATACACGCAAACATTTTCTATAATTACTGGTATAGAAAAACAATGAACTCTGAAAATAATTATTATTTTATTCAACAAAAAAAACTTTCTGGTGTAACACATAAAGCATATTAAGGGCCGCCAACTTACCTATTTTAAAGTATAGTTAAATCGTTAATGGATAACATAACGGCCCAGAAACGTAAGGAACATACATAGACATATGTTTACTTGCCTTAAAAGAAAGGCGTTCGCTTTATGAGCGAAGAGTTAAATACATGAAAATCATTAAAAAAAATTTAATGTCAATGATGAATAAATTTTGGAAAGGGCTAAAAAAAGGGCTAGGGGCAACTTCAAATTTTTGTGGCCAAAAAAAGAATTTGGTAGCCAAATTTAGCCACCAAAGGGCTAAAACGGCAACACTGTCTCCCACTAGCGCGCTCCCAGCAAGAGCTCCAAAGCCAATACTTAACAGCGAAATAACAGTGGTATGCTAAGTTTAACATTGCCTTTGTTGAAGGTGGTATATGTATGTATGTATGTGTATTGTGCTTCACACATACATACCCCCTGCAGCAAATCAAACTGGTTCAGAACTTGAGCTGAGCTAGCCTGAAAAGGGTCGGTACTGGTTCTTCATCTATCTCAACTCAATGCTTTCAACTGTCTTTTTTAACATGGCGATGTCCTACGAAGTGACAATTGTCGCCCTCTGCAGAACTTTTGAACTTGTTCTGAGCTGACTCTGGCTTAGATGGCTCTGAGACAGTTCATATAACAACAGTTCCTAGATAGTTCAAAAAGAGTTACCTCCGAACTAGAATTAATTTGGTTAGTTTTGAGCTGGTTCTTAGAAGTATAGTACAGAGCCTTTTCTTTAAATAAGCACGCATACTATTTTGTAAATAAAAAATATATACTTCATTTTATGTTTAAAGAGCTATTTGATTTGCACTAATTTACTTTTTGAGGCAAACCGTGCTTTAAAATTAGGAACATAAATTGTCAATTATTCCTTTTTTTCTTTTTGTTATTCGTAAAAATAATTTATATTTGTTACGTATAATGGGTATTTCTGGGATACTTATAATTAAAAATCTAAACTAAATCGTGTAAAAAAAGGAGAAAAACGGTGATATATTGAATGCTTATTTGTGATAGCTCAGCGTTAAATTGTATTAAGTGTATTGAAATGTAATACATAGACTCCCCTGCATCTAATAAGAACATATAGAATTTTAAATATTCACAATGATTTTCATGCTAAATATTTTTCGTAAATTTTTTATTTAAGGATGGCTCATAGGTATTATAACATAAACAAATAAATTCACGTTTCTAACTGTGTTGGTAATTTAGTAGAATTCTAGAAACTATTATAAAAACTTCAATATTTTAAATCAGAGTTTATAAGTATGCAGCTCTATAAGCCATTAAATTTTAGTATAATTAATCGCGCTGATTTAATGTAACACTTTTTACGCACGCTCTTGAAGATATTCTCCAATTTAAATATTTTCGTTTAAGATGCAAGATTACACTTTACTACACTAAAATTTGAATACTCGAAATAGTTATAATAAAAAAAAATCTTTATTTTTTATATTTTATTTAAAAATGTTTATTTTTTTTTTAATCTGATTACAAAGTAAAAAATTTTAATGAAAAATCGTTAAATTTAACTTTGTTTTATATAAAGTTTTGAAACACGGTTTATATGATTTTGTTTCAAGCATCATGATTTGTTTTATAAAATAATAACAAACAAATTTTAACTCTAAATATATTGTGAATATTTAAAAAGGAAATGGCGCACAGTGTTTCGAATATATGGAGGCAGGTAGAAAAAAGTCATGGTGACAGTTGGTAAAAAAAACCGGTTTGACTTAGAGAGGGAATAGTAAAAGTCATAAGTACCAAATTTTACATTATTTACTCACCCCCCTTCTTCACGAACGATACATTTCCAAAAAAATACGGGAATGGGCGCGATACCGACTAATCAGTTTAGTTGCATTTGGCGCTGAACCCATTACAGAAAGTGTTTCTTTTTCAATTGTAATTAATTATCTAAATGTCGTGGAATATTCAGGTGAAGGTATTTATCATTTATTTGGTATTTTCCTATTTCCTTACCAAAAAATTTACTTTGAAATGTAGATTATAAAGATTATTAGTAAAAAAAGTGTGTGTGTTACCGGTCCGTCAGGTCTTGAAATTAGAGTAATATTTTAGAGAATTTTATGTAGTTTTCGAATATATAATTTGATCTTTGCGCGCGACTTTGCAAGTATATGTAATTTTTGATTTTCTTAATTTTTGATTTTCAGCTTCTTTTTGCATAATTTAGCGAAAAGAATTTTTCAAACAATGAAAAAATCCCACCAGATATTGGGAAAAAGCGAGTATTGACACCTAAGTCGTTTTATTGTATAACCTTTGTTTTCTGAGAGTGGAAAGCAGTAAACAAAAGTTACCCAAAATGCTATCACATTTAATGACTGGGCCCACATTTTTTGTGAGTTTTGAACGTTATAGTAATCCAATCTTCTCCATATTTTATATTTAGGTTTTTCTAATAAAATAAAGACTACAAACTAAATTTCATCGAAATCAATACTTTAATGATACCAGTAACGACTTTTTTGGAAATATTTTAGCAGTTGCCGCATAAACTATGTAGAGAACTACATATTAAATAAACGAAAACAGTTTGCTATTAGTTTTAGGGACTAAAAAATCGAAAAAATATAGTATAGCATCTCTTGTCAGCTTTCACATGACCAGGATGAGTAACATTGATGACAGCGCAACTAGCAACATATGAGTTTCAACCGTCCAGCTCTGCATCCCTTTTGCAGTAGTTCAGAGACAGTTCTGAAATTTGTGGGGCGGAACTAGCGCTTTGCCAGACTGTCCCTAAATTTTGCTGCAGGGCCGGTAAGCTTGCTCCTATGCAACAACTTTTGGTAGCTCTGCGGAATTCGTTTGCGGTAAAAATCAGTCTTTGAATGGTGCTCACCGGGTTCTGTACAGTTCAGAAAAAGTCGTTCTTGAAAGTGCAAAAGCGTTTTTATGGTGCTTTTTGGTGTGTGCAGATTTTATGTGCATACATATTGTAGTAGAAACAAAAACAAATAGAGTGTACCGTTAGATACATAAATACACACACATATATATACATACATGAATGAGCATATGCATATCTTTGAATAAATATCAAAGTGCTAAAAATAAAGAAGAATCTTATTGATAAAGTGCTAAAAGAAAGTTCTCCTGGCAAGTAGAGACACAGCGCTTATCTAAAGCAAGTTTAGCAAGAAGTTGAATTATTTATTAGACAGATTTTTCCCATCAATTTCATGCCGTTGTATAAGATTTGTAATATTTGATTTACTGCAAGCATTACTAAACTAGGTAAAGCAAAGTAAAAGTGTGTAAAAGCATTTAGAAAAGAAAGAAATTATTTGCAATAAAGTGGCACTAATTTAGTTTTAATAGCTCACTCACTGAAATTTTTCAAAAGTTGCGACTTCCTGTAAACCACTTCGCACTACAATTGGCTGAGTTTTTGCTAAAAGTACGCCAACAACCACCGCAGCCACTTCGACTGGCAACAACAATAGCGACAGCAGCAGCAACAACACGCAACACCTTACCTTCTGTAATTACAACAGAGCAAGTGGCAGTTGCACCGACAAAGAAATAATAAAACCAAATCAATGCCGCAAATACTTTTACAGCGAGCAGCATTAATCAACGCAAGCGACATTTCAGGCAAATGTAATTATCACTTTTATTATGTACTATTTTTTATTCATACGATTATCATTTTTTATGCACATATGTATATTGCAACTTTTACAATTCCAAAACGTACTCGTAGGTGTAACAATGAGGCCTTTTCGAACTGAAGTAAATTAAGCCGTTGGCTTGCAGCGTGTGAAGTTAACCATCAAGATATGCTAATACGAAAATAATTAGGGGATTCACAAGACGTGTTAACCGTCGTAAAATCTTAAGCTTAACACTTGTTTATGTAAAATAGCGGTTAAAATGGTTGGGGGGTTGGCTAATTATATATTCTTTATCAGTTTAAAAGAATTTCAGTTTAGTTAGAAATCCCCTAAAACCATTTTAATTAAAAAAGATGTTAACCTTAAGATTTTACGACGGTTAACACGTCTTGTGAATCCCCTAAATATAAATATTTTGGGGGAAATCATATTGCCCTAAAGCGGAAACAAGATAGGTACATATTGTAAATATGGGGTGTTCTTTTTTAAACCGTGTGGGGAAAAAATAGTTTCACGTCTCCCAAAAAACTGTAACATATATACATACATACATATGAATTTGATTTGAAAAAGGTATTAAAATTTCGGACATCTGTAAAAATTATTATATTTTCTCGCGGCTTCGACCAAGCGCCCAGTTATTAAATGCGTTTACTCAATGCCTGATTAACAGTGCCCTTAACCGATGGTTTGTAGCTTGAATTGAATGATCCATTTCTGCCAAGCACTTATTAGCTGATGTTGGGTCAACGAACCTTTTGCATGATAAGTTCACGTAGTTTTAGTATGAAAATTTGTAATTTTTTTTTTACTTTATGTTTGTTTATGGTTATTGGCCATTGAATTATAAACTATGATAATTTTTATTAATTAAGCTTGAGGCCCAGTAAATACATGAAACTCCAGCTTTAGTTTTATTCATTTTTACTGTCGATATTTCGACTTTAATCTCAGGAACTCTTAATTGTAGCCCGGTCGACCGAGCTTAATAAAAAAAATTATAATAAATAAAAATTTTATATAACTTATATAGCGCGCCGACAAAATTATGAAAAGTCCTGTACTGCTTAATATTATCTGAAATGTTTATTCTAAATATTCCTAAATATTTCTTTCTAGAGCACATTTACTTAATATGTACAATATTGGCCAATACAATCGCACCTCCATTTCAAAGTGATATTGTTTGCCAGAAATGTTTATTTATTTATTTTTAGGAAATTTCAATCAAAATACAGTTTATTCTCTAACAAACCCCATACAAACCCAACGACAAAAAAATGCGACAAATTTTACCCCAAATTTTACACTTTTTCTCAGAAGTGTTAGAAAAAATCAACGGTAATTTTGAAAAAAGGTCTGAAATTTGGGTGAAAATTGGTTAAATTTTTTCGTAGTATTTTAAAAAGTTTTAATCTTTGGTTTATATAAATTTTGTTAGAGAATGAACTGTATTGAAATTGAAAATTATTAAAAATAAATGACTAAACATAAGGCAAACAATAAATATATATGTATGTAAGACGATAAAGTCATCATTTTTATTTGGCATTAACCAAAAATTATAGAATGGGTAATTATTTTGTACAATATACACATCTATATATCTATATATGTATGTACATATCGATGGCTGAGTGCCACTCAGTGAGTGGAATGTCGACCTATCTCGGCAGCCAGTACGAAAACGCTCTATCTGAGAAAATTTTTCAACAACCCCTTTTAGAAATAACGTATACTTGAACCGCTCTTGTTTGGCAACCATATTAAAATATTTTATTTAACTTGGCAATTAATTTATTCGTAGACCTGTCTCTGATTTGTTTCCCATATAAAATATTTGTGGATTAAATTGATTTTGACTCCCAAACAGGTGGCAACCCTGTAGAAAATCGTTTAAGAACTAAGTATAGCGCTTTTAAACCTCTCGTTTTATTCCCAGATACAGAGATTTCATGTAACCTTTTAATTAAATCGATTTCCACATTTTGACCAGATGGCAACCCTCTTTAAAGTTATTTCGAAATAAATCGTTTTTGAATCCTTCTCGTTCGACACTCAAAACGTTGCTATATTTTATTTAGCCGAATAATTAATTAATTTTAACTTTTGAAAAACGTGGCAACTCTCTTCAGAAATATCCTATACGTTAATAACATATCTATGTGCCAAATTTCATTGCAAAACGTCCAGCCAGATTAACGTGAAAGAGCTTTCACATTTATAATATTAGTAGGATTTTAAATAGAATTCAAATAAGAATACATTAATACTAAAAATAGTAACAAGGTTATCTATACTAACTAATACTCAAAAATATTCTTGGACTACTCGTCCAACGACACACAGCATTTATTAAATAACAACCTTATTCAAATTTTAAACATCCAAAATCGCGAGAAAATCTTAAAGTAGTAAGCCTTCATAAAAAACTGTTTTAACAGTAAGATGCTCTCCAATATTAAATTACTATTTTATGCAGCGCTGTAGGCGAGTTCCTTGAAGAACTGACCGAAGTGCAATGGCAATGTACCGCCCGCAGTCATTTGGCAGTTTTACTTTTAACTGCACAGCTGTTGGATGCGACCGCTACTACAAAAGGAGTCGCCCAGCTTGGCGAACAGCTCAGAATACAGCGGAGGTTTTGGAGGCCCCACACCAGCCTGTTCTAACTGGTTGATTGGCACGAGAAAGTCACGACTCTTTTATTTCAAATAACCACTTCTGTTTGTTTTTGTAGTTTTTTTTTTTTTATTGTTGCTTTGGCTTTAACTGTCTGTTTCCTCTTCTAACTGCTATCTAACAAGTTTGTTACCTTTCCACATTTTTTATCTGTTTCGGATTTTTTTATTCTAGAATATCACTAACCAGCTTTGTGGCTACAATTGTTTTTTTTCTGGTTTTATTTTTAATTTTTTGGTATTTTAATAGCTTTCTGTGTGCATTCAGCGAAACGAAACGTATCGAAAAAAATATGTAAACAAACAAATTTACGTACACATGTTCAACACAAATTAGTCTATTTCCCCTACAAATTACAGCTCAAAGAAATGTATGTGCATGTGTTTGTATTTTAGTAAATTATTATTTTTATTTATTTAACTGCACTCCAAATGTTTTTTGTGCGGATGTGCATGGGCATTTCCTACATTAAATTCTGGTAGGCGTGCACACCTGCCACCTGCGGGTGAACTTTCGTTTTAGTTTTTATAGGCACTGCAAATGTCGCACATGTTTAAATGCAGCTGAGTACGTATGCATGTAAATGCATAATAACGGTTATAAATAATTAATTAGGGGCTTTTTTTTCATTTATTGAGACGTATGATGTTCAAATGGGAACTAACTCTATAATAGGTACTGGCATATGTATTAACAAAACCAATTTGCAGTCTATTGGAATACCACGGAATCCTCTAGAAAAAAATTAATGAAATTTTCTTGAACAAAAACTAACATGAATGAGCCAACGCAATATATTTATGTATTGACTATAGAAAAGTTAAGGGTCATACCGGTTCGGCTTCGTATTTCGCAAGAGTTTCAGTCTGTTGTTGCCATCAAAGCCCTCACAACCTGATGCCCACCACAAGGTGAGCTACACTTTTTCAATTGTCTACTAACCTTGCCACTGTTTTGCAAGAATTCTACACTCTTAATGCTGTCTAGCTGTGAAACATGATGGCCCCATAAGCCGCATATGTTTCAAAAACGGAGTTTTTGTTGGGAATGGCTGTGTATCTGCCCAGTGGAAAGGTTGACTGACCTTCCTGCTTCTGGTGAAAGAGGCAATGGTGGACTTCGTTAGATATACCTCCCTCCTAGCTTAAATCAGGGAGTATATCGAGCCCTAACCGCCAAAATAACGTAAGCGACATTTTTTTCAAAATTTTCTTTTTGATGCAGAAATATTCCTAGAGCATCTAGATGCATTTCTGCATCAAAAAGAAAATTTTGAAAAAAATGTGGCTTACGTTATTTTGGCGGTTAGGGCTCGATATGACCTCCTATTTCCAGCCCAAAGCGCGGATGATAATATCCATTGCCCTTTAGATTTTCTAGAAGTTCTTTGAAAAAATAACCCATTTACTTTCTTGGGCACATTTACCTCACTCAGTGATATTTTTTGTAATTTAAAGTATTTTATTTTATTTTATGTAAATATCTATTATTTAAATTCTCGTTTAATGCATCACTGCAATTCGTTATTTTTGCGCATTTTTCATACTTACACACACACAACACATGACAATGCAAATATTTACTTGTCAGTCTGCAGGCCAATTAATTCATACACTTGCAATGGCAAACATAGCGTGCGTAAAAAAGCATGTAAATATGTTCAGCTGTATTTATGTATATACACGAGTACGTTTATTCAGTCATGTAAGTGTAAACCCTGCAAGAAAACTGTTGCACTAATAAAACAAACCAAATTCAAATTGTATTAAATATTAAAAAAAAAATGGGGCGGTAACTTGAACTAACACATACATACCCAACAAACATCAAAAAAAAATTCTCCTACCTTTGAGAAATGCATAGTCCTCAAGTTAATGTCCAACATGGTTCTGCAACTGCTCTCAAACCTTAGAGAAATTTTTAGTTCTCAAGTTAATATCCAACATAATTCCCCAATCGTTCTCTTCCCTTAGAGAAATTTATAGTTCCCAAGATGATATCCAACAAGAAAGATGTATACGACATTTTTTATTTATTTTGTTTTTCATGCAGAAATACATCTGCATGCTCAAAAAGAAAATTTTGAAAAAAAATTACGCTTTCGTCTTTTTGGCGTATGAGTATGTATTTGTAATATTAACACATTTGAGACCAATTAGAGAACACGTTAGATAACAAGTTGAGAACTATATTTTTCTCAAGTTTAGAAATATAAATATTTCCGTACAAAAAACTGGCCTTTTTGTTGAGAATGCTAAGATTCTCCAGTTGAGCTATAGTTGAGAAACAACGTTGGAAATTTGAGAAATACCTTAGTTCTCAAGTTTAACCCGAATCTAGCTGAGAGAAAATCTAAAAAATCACCAACTGCTTAAACAGATAAAACAAGTATGAACTTATACGTTTTGTAAAGCAAACCCTTTCTGATATTAAAATATTACCCTACAGGGTATAAACACATTTATGTGCACACATACGTAATTATGTCTATCGATTCACGGGCTCACGCAAACTCCATTAAGTCCGTTATTGTCTTCCTTATTATTCATTGGCCCTACATGCCTGCCCTTCCCTCGCATAATAATTAACTATGTATGCTAGATATTCTTTTTGTAACAAATAATAATTTTCCATTGTGTCATCAATATGGAATAATCCATCTATCCATAACCTTCCCTACTTCCATCACCACCGCAACGATATCTATTTTATGCTGCTTCTCATTTGACTTTGCAACCTCATTTTTGGTATATATACATACTAACATACGCATGTACATACATATGTATGTAACTTTATTGATATATGTACATATCACAACTGTTGTTCTTGACATGCTATTGTCGTCTATGTCGGTGTCATCGTTATTAGCTGTAATCATTGCCTGGTTACAAGATAATAACAAGTATCATATTCATTTCATTTCATTTCATTTCATTTCATTTCATTTATTAAGTCTATGATTTACAAATCTTACAGACTATATGTACAAGCTTTCGACTTAAGTGTAAATTCGATATTTAAAGTATAT
>NW_023462163.1:1741-6004 GCF_013731165.1 Rhagoletis pomonella | reverse complement strand
AAAAAAATCACCCGTTACATACGTATGTATGTTTATTCAGTCATGTAAGTGTAAACCCTGCAAGAAAACTGTTGCACTAATGAAACAAACCAAATTCAAATTGTATTAAATATTTAAAAAAAAATTGGCTCGGTAACTTCAACTAATACATACATACCCAACAAACATCAAAAAAAATTCTCCCTCCTTTGAGAAATGTATAGTCCTCAAGTTAATGTCCAACATGGTTCTGCAACTGCTCTCAAACCTTAGAGAAATTTTTAGTTCTCAAGTTAATATCCAACATAATTTCCCAATCGTTCTCTACCCTTGGAGAAATTTATAGTTCTCAAGATGATATCCAACATATCAAGTCGTAACCGCCAAAAAGATGTATTCGACATTTTTTATTTATTTTTCATGCAGAAATACATCTGGATGCTCAAAAAGAAAATTTTGAAAAAAATTACGCTTTCGTCTTTTTGGCGTATGAGTATGTATTTGTAATATTGACACATTTGAGACCAATTAGAGAACACGTTAGATAACAAGTTGAGAGCTATATTTTTCTCAAGTTTAGAAATATAAATATTTCCGTACAAAAAACTGGCCTTTTTGTTGAGAATAATAAGATTTTCCAGTTGAGCTATAGTTTAGAAACAACGTTGGAAATTTGAGAAGTACCTTAGCTCTCAAGTTTAACCCGAATCTAGCTGAGAGAAAATCTAAAAAATCACCAACTGCTTAAACAGATAAAAGAAGTATGAACTTAAACGTTTTGTAAACCAAACTCTTTCTGATATTAAATTATTACCCTACAGGGTATAAACACATTTATGTGCATACATACATACGTAAGTATGTCTATCGATTCGCAGGCTCACGCAAACTCCATTAAGTCCGTTATTGTCTTCCTTATTATTATTCATTGGCCCTACATGCCTGCCCTTCCCTCGCCTAAGAATTATTGTAACAAATAATAATTTTCCATTGTGTCATCAATATAGAATAATCCATCTATCCATAACCTTCCCTACTTCCATCACCACCGCAACGATATCAATTTTATGCTGCTTCTCATTTGACTTTGCAACCTCATTTTTGCTATATGTACATACTTACATACATACATACGCATGTACATACATATGTATGTAACTATGTTGATATATGTATGTACATATCACAACTGTTGTTCTTGACATGCTATTGTCGTCGATTTCGGTGTCATCGTTATTAGCTGTAATCATTGCCTAGTTATAAGATAATAACAAGTATCATATTCACCTAAATACATACATACATATATATAGTACATACTTATACATATATATAGTAAATATTTTTTATCATGCTTATACAAGTATTCACATGTTTGTCTCCAAGCGAAAGTTGACACCTTTGTTCATACATACGTACGCTAAGGAAAAGTGCTTTTTTATACTCATGTAAATATGTATATCCGCAAAATACAGTCACACAATACAGTATGTAGAATCACCATCATCCAATCAAATGTGAGAAAGCATACACTTGCTATTGTTGGCTCATCGACTAATCGATAATATCGGTTGATTGTGGCAACCATGTACATACATAGTATATTTATGTTCGCTGAAAATGCCATTACTATGAGCGTTCTTATCACGTACAAGATTAACAAGATAATCGATGCATTCATAAAGACACATCGCCAATTTTCTGCAAGAGTTTCTTAATGCAAAAAAATGAAAAACTCGAGAGAAAGAGCTTCAAAGTTTGCAGTTTACATACGCTCCCATGGTAAGAATGAATACGCATCTCCTTCTAATGAGCTCTTGGTAATCGAAAGAAATTTAATCTATGAATAAACATTTAATTGACGATTTATTTAAATATTTATGAGCTTGTAAATTTATTTGCGTAACCTGAAAACATTTGTATGAACCTGTCCATTTTGTCTATCGCTTGCTACATAGTGGCATAACTGTCGCAGCGGGGTGGGGAGCACATCTATACACAGGAGAAGAGTAATTGTATACAACAAGGTTGACTTTAATCATCACTACTGTCGGTATTTGTCGATAAAAAGCTTTTGGAGACTCTGGCAGACATAGTGCAGAGTATTAAAATTCGGCGGTTCCGCTGGCTTGACCATGTCATTCGAATGTGCAGAAACGCTCCTGCTCTGAAAATATTCAACGCGGGCCACGACGACTGGCGTGCGGTTTTGGACTCGGCTAAAATCGCTTAGGCGGTTACAGCGCCAATAAAGAAGAAAAGAAGTATTGACAGTGATGTAATGTGGAACGATTTTCCGTCATCCCTTGTCCAATTTGGTTTGGAGAACGAAAAATGACACTGAAGATGGCACAACGCCGAAACCGGTTTATCTCCAAACCAAATTTGACAAGGGATGACGGACTCCTACCCTGTCGGAAATACCAACAACAAAAATGAGAAGTATTGACAGCTTTACCTAAGGTGCTTAGGAAAAAATGTGGGAGAAGTTAAGTTATAAGACACCAAAAAGACCATTGGAAATGCACTTGTGACTCACCCAAAACTCCAACGAAATTTTGTCAAATAGCTAATAATGTCCAAGTTATTTAAATTCTTATTCTATCTAAACATAGTCAGTCCTTGAAATAATTAGAATTTTTACATAAACATTTTTGTAATACCACAAATATAACAAGTAATTTTTAAGCAAAACACAAAACCGACTTCAATTCTCAAATGTAAATTTAAGAGTACCGCTGATTTCTTCATGATCCAATGATCGAATCTAAACCAAAATAGTATGGGACCACCACTGAGGTACCACCTTTCCTTTAAAAAGCTATAGAAATCGGTTAACGTGATCCAAAGTTATGCGTTAACATACATAAAAAAAAAAAACAAAATACATATTCCGACGAATTGATAACCTCCTCCTTCTATTGAAATCGGTTAAAAATACTTATCTTACATACCGATCGCCTCAAATTTTTGATACTCGACTTCACACAACGAAAGCATTTCCTTGACCTTCGAGAAATAAATAGTACACCTTAACACTTTTCTTAACTAAATCTGCCCAGCATTCGTCTCAACGCATTCATCTCAACATTCCATTACCGCACATAATTACCCGACTTACCCAATTCGGTCTTCCTCTGTCCCATCAAGGCCGGCATCATTAAATCACTGCTTCTTGAGCGCCCAAAAGCACACAAATTTGGTCAGCTGCTGCCATTTGCGCAATGCTAATGATTGAACTCAAGGTCGTGCAGTGCGTTCGTGAGCGTGAAGCACATAACTTTTGTGACCGAAAAAAGCGAATGAAAGAAAAAACCATTTTTGTCCGCAAATTTAAATCGTTTTATTGCTGAGTTCAGTGAATTCGAATAATGACTTGGCCAATGGTCAGTGGGAAGCTTTCGAATGGTAAATGCAAAGTTTGGTAAATATTGACTTATAAATTTGAATTCGCATACATTTGTAGGTGGTACTCATACGTTATCGGCTGCGTTTTGTTTTCACAGCAAATACATACATTTAAATAAATATTTGACTTAATTTGGAATAAACAATTCAGAACACAAAGCATATATCCTGTTCAGGTAAACAATGCGAACTTTTTGAGAAGTTACGAACCGTGGAAATTCCCAATGCCGGCTCAATTCATTTACAAAAATTTGCGATTGACAAACAAAGAAAAACATAATGTAGAAAGAGACGCAAAAGAATATCTAAGCTAAAAATCAAAAATTAAAAAAAAAAGAATTTCAAAAGTTAAGCCACAAATAAAAGCAGCAGCTTCAGAAAGAAAAAAAAACAAAATGCCAAAATTGGCTTCCACATCAGTTGCTTGTTATTTAATTTTCTGACCATATTCTCTTTATGTCTTTCGACTTTATTTCGCAAATTTCGCATTTGCCGTTTTGCCTTATTTTCCTTCATCTCTTGAGCGCTTTGTCCGTGAACGTTCATTTATTGCCGCCTAACATTTAAGCCCCAAACGTGTTTTGCATATGAAAAAGTACGTTATTTTTCAACTCGTCTGCGTGTGGCAAAAACGTGATTGATTCCGCGATTGATTTATTTACTTTTTCTCTAAAAAAAATTGAAGTTTGAAATTTTAAGTTGCCTAACGTACTTTTCGACCGACTGACTCACGTTTGTTATCTCAAGCAACAATCTGCCGTAAATGTACGGTAAAGTTCATTTGAAAGTACGCCTATACATTTTACGAGTACATTGATGGTGGCTGGGTGATAAGAGAATCTGAATTGTTGCTTTGGAGAACTAACACCGAAAAAA
>NW_023462163.1:0-1641 GCF_013731165.1 Rhagoletis pomonella | reverse complement strand
ACGTATGAAGAGAGCCCATCTAAGTCACTTTTTAAGGACAATTGCAGAGCAGAGATGCCGTTTATAACATCTTGCTTTGTGACAGACAAAGAACCAAAATCTACAGATTGCGGAATGTCGTCCACATTACATCCGGATAGGTCAGCATCACTGACATAATTAGATTTGAAGAAATCCGCAAAAAGATTTACGGAGTCTAAGACGTTTTCTGATTTCCTACCACAATATGACATGCAAGAAGGGATATTGGAGCACCCTTTCTTAGATCGAATGTATTTCCAAAACGCTTTGGGATTTACTTTTAGCTCATCTTCAAATCGAGAAATATATTGTTTGTATAAGAACTTATCGAGGACATTGAAATCTTTCATGTAATTAATATATTTCTCCTTATGAGAATCATTTTTGCTGGACTTATATAAATTAAGATATTTATTTCTAAGATTTTTCAATCTTTTCAAATCCTTCGTATACCACGGAAGCTTGTGGATTCGCGATGGAAGGCAAGATAGGCAATTAGAAAATAGTTGGTTGATTTTGAGTAGGAAAATTTCATAACAATCCGATACACCTAAATACATACATATATATAGTACATACTTATACATATGTATAGCAAATATTTTTTATCACGCTTATACAAGTATTCACATGTTTGTCTCCAAGCGAAAGTTGACACCTCTGTTCATACATACGTACGCTAAGGAAAAGTGCTTTTTTATACTCATGTAAATATGTATATCCGCAAAATACATTATTATGTAGAATCACCATCATCCAATCAAATGTGAGAAAGCATACACTTGCTATTGTTGGCTCATCGACTAATCGATAATATCGGTTGATTGGTGCACCCATGTACATAGTATACTATTTATGTTCGCTGAAGATGCCATTACTATGAGCGTTCTTATCTTGTACAATATTAACAAGATAATCGATGCATTCATAAAGGTACATCGCCAATTTTCTGCAAGAGTGTCTTAATGCAAAAAATCAAAAAACCGAGAGAAAGAGCTTCAAAGTTTGCAGTTTACATACGCTCCCATGGTAAAAATGAAGACGCATCTCCTTCTAATGAGCTCTTGGTAATCGAAAGAAATTTAATCTATGAATAAACATTTAATTGACGATTTATTTAAATATTTATGTGCTTGTAAATTTCTTTGGGTAATCTGAAAACATTTGTATGACCTTGTCCATTTTGTCTATCGCTTGCTACATAGTGGCAGAACTGTTGCAGCGTGGTGGGGAGCACATCTATACACAGGAGAAGAGTAATGGTATACAACAAGGTTGACTCTAGTCACCACTGCTCTCGGTATTTGTCGATAAAAAGCTTTTGGAGGCTCTGGCAGACATAGTGCAGAGTATTAAAATTCGGCGGCTCCGCTGGCTTGACCATGTCATTCGAATGTGCAGAAACGCTCTGAAAATATTCAACGCGGGCCACGACGACTGGCGAGCGGTTTTGGACTCGGCTAAAATCGCTTAGACGGTTACAGCGCCAATAAAGAAGACAAATAAGTATTGACAGTGATGTAATGTGGAACGATTTTCCGTCATCCCTTGTCAAATTTGGTTTGGAGAACGAAAAAATGACACTGAAGATGGCACAACGCCGAAACCGGTTTATCTCCA
>NW_023462162.1:0-20728 GCF_013731165.1 Rhagoletis pomonella | reverse complement strand
TAAATAAATGTATGTATTCGACTATAATTCCCCACATTTTTTGTTAATAATTCCGCTCTTTTATGCCCGCAAATAAATGTGCAATGAAAAGTCAAAACAACTTTGTGTTTGCCAACAATGCAAACAAATTCTGCATTTATTGGCAAATTGAATTTCTTTCCAGTTCATTGATTTGTTTCTATGGAATTAAGCACACAGCATGAAACTATTTACTTATTCACAATGCTTTATTGCATATTATTCTGTTATATGCCTAAAAATATGCACATAAATATATCCGAAGCTGCTGCGGCACACAGTTTTGCATCGCATTTTCGGTAATTGATACACAAATTATTATTTTAAGCAATTATGAAAAAGTAAACAAATGATGCATGCAGCCATACCAGAAAACCAGCTAAATGTTTTGTAGCCATCCAAAATGTATGCAATTATAAAATATGCAAACAAAATTTAAACAAAAAGCCATTGTTAATTAGAGAATTCGGGTTTATTCAATAATTTGCTGCCTGTTGCTATTGATATTGGCCGATTGAATGCTAATTTAGACATACATACACATGTATGCTCAACATTTTGTGGTGAATAACTCATAAATAATTTTTTTCGTTGATCCTAAATGTATGCAGCGGTTATTTAATTCTCGCCACAACATGAAAAGTTATGCAGTTGTGAAAAAATATTATTATTAAATACAGCGCTTTTAATGGCAAGGCAGTGAAATATCTAAATTAACCCGTTGTGATATTTTTTCACGCCTAAAAGTATGCCACAAAAAAATTTTAAATTTTAAATTTATTGCTGAACAAAGCAGCGCTGCAGGCTTAAAATAATGAAGTGTAACGAGTTAGGAAGTACAATGCAAAATTAATGTAATTACTGCAATTTAAAGCGCCCACTTTCCCCTTTAAATCATTGACGTTTTCCTCTCCACCTTTTTGCTTCCCATGTGCCTTAAATTTCATCAGCGGAAGCAACAGTAAAATGCATTTCCAGTGCTCATAGCTTATCGCTCATCGCTTATCAGCTAACGGAAATGACTAAATCGAATTCAATGGCAATGCGAACAGGAAGCATATTGCGGTGTCAAGTGAAAAGGCGTGGAAGTAAAACGTATGTAGATGCGCCCGCGGGCGTTTACCAATATGCGATTGCAATAACTAGATAAGGCACTGAAAGGTTGAACGCTCGCTTTTGTGAAGCAGATACTTAAGTGCATTTGAGTATGTCTTAAGTACTACTCACCACAATTTTCTATTAAAGCGTTAAATATTTTATTAAATAGGCGAATTGTGCGCAAAAAAGTATACAATATGAGCCAATTATTTCATTCGGCTTTTTAGAAAATGTATCTATGCAATTCACAAACGCCTTTTGAATTAATTTATTGAAGTCGCAGCAGTCTTTGCCTCTCTCCCTCTCTCTTTGGATTTGTTATGGTGCCAGAAACGTTTCTTATTCATGGTTTCTTTGCAGCCCTCAAAACCAGAATTTTGGATTTACAATGACGCTGGTGCTTGTTAGCTATTAGCGCTTCTTCCCCGATTATCAATTTCACATGCATGCATAAATCTGGTTCTCTCGGAATGGGTTTTCTATTCTCATTTTCATGTGCAACAGCTGTCGAACGACCAATGCCCTTTCACATCTGCTTAGCGAGATTGCATACTTATCCTACAACAACTACATTGTGCTACGCATCTCGTTGACCTCATTCACATTGGAGACGCCTCCTAATGGGCCACTTTAACCCACTTAATGGCGTATACGACACGGCGAACGACCGCTGAATCGCAAGGCTCACACATTTGCAGCGAGTTACTGTTAGCTAGCAGTGCAAGTGGCAGTAGTAACAAATATACTTACAAATATGTCATATGATACAGGGTTAACCATATACATACATACGTAGTAGACCACACACGCAACAACGGTAATGAATGTAATTGGGATTGTTATGCAGCCTAACGCCGCAGCAGTCAAAGGTAGCTCACCAAGCAGAATATTATAAATTAGTTTGCTGCTGTTAGTGAAATATGCACCTTTGTGCCACTTACATGTGTATACATATATGTATATATAAGCGGCGCGCATTTGGCGACCTTTTGTTTCGAATTTCCACAAAAAAAATCAAAATGTTAGTAAGTGTTCCAAATGCGGTTGTGTCCGCTACCTCTGGCGCTGGAGGCACACTAATACTTGCATGTAATTTAGGTAGTTTATTAGCGCAATGCTCGCGGCTACATGAATTATGCATTAAATTAGTTTAAAGTGTGGCTGTTGATATAATTATTTTGGTGTTTAATGGCTTTTGTGTGATGTCGTTTATTTTAATGCGAAAATTGTCACTTCTAGCGGTTAAGGATATTTAGCGACACCCTGATGTTTACGTATATTACTAGCTTTACACAAATATACGCATATATGTATACGGTTAAATAATACTTTAGCAATTATTGTAAAGAATTTTCGCGAAAAAATTTTTTGTTTTCTTTCAACAGCAAAAATATTATCCCAGGAGTAACTCATCGTTGGAAAATAAAAACTAGAGATAATTTTTTTTTCAATTTAAGGACTGGGCATACATTTTTAGTCATTTAAAAAAGTGGACATAAGTTTTATGTCATGACAAAAATTTTATATCAAGACATAAATTGTATGTCGGAACATAAATGACCATAATTTAATGGTATGCGTTTAAATGAGTAAATGTGTCAGTTTCTTAAATGACTAAAAATTATGTCCAACTTGTGAAGTATAAAAAATTTATGTACAGTTTTTGATTTACTAAAAATGTATGCCCCGCTTTCACGTTCAAGCTTCCATTGATACATACTCACAAAATATTTGCTCGTATCTAGTAAACTTTTTATAGAGCCTACAATTCAGAAAAAAAGTTTCACAAGCGCCTTTTCTTACAACCAAGTATGTACTTCGTTTCTTTGTTACTGTCGTTTACTTATGTCAGAATAAAATTTATTGGATAGTATTTTTTAAAAATAGATATTACTTTCCCACAAATTTAAGATAGATACTCAAGCTGCTAGCACTTACTCTTACTTTTTTTTAACATTTTCGTATGCAAATTTTTTTTACATAAATTTCGTTGCCACTTAAGTTTTACTACTCACTGTTCTTTTTATATAGTAAAATTTCGAATTGATCTTGTTGCTGATTCTCCAACGTGTATTCCAGTCGCGCGACCGTTTCCTTGTCTGTCAGCTCGCCATACATGAAGCCGCATCTGAAAGGACAAAAAAAAGTTGTAAGAGAGAAAGACTATACCTTTTTTAATATTAATTATTTTTTCTTTCTAATGAGTTCCAGGCTTGCTGATTTTTACCATCTTTGAAAGATTAAAATTATAATTTATCCCAAAAAAATTCTAATCATATAAATGTTCCCCATTTTTAGTTAAAGAATGTGAAACACCGAGGTTTAAAAATAAGACTGAGAGTGGGATTATGGCAGTTGATAAGTCAAATTCAACTAATGGCAATCTCATAAACTACCACCTTCCTGTGCTTGTAAGGCATGTGGATCGGAGTCCTGTGAGCTTGAATAAAAAATTTGATCTACATGCATGTTAAAGAAATTACATCATAAGCCGCTTGAGAAGTGCACAATTGTAATAAGTAAGTTGTAAGCATTCTCATCTCAGAACTTCGTTTAGATTCCGACAGAGCATGGTACTAGACTTAGAATCTTTAAAGCCGAGATTAGAAAAGCGAAGGTGTCTTCATCGATGAACTTCTACGTGTAGATGAAGACCAGCCTTAAGTCCTCGAAACATAGACTCATTCGCGCTAGGAACCCTGTCCTCCTAGATTATCTAAATGAAGATGTGAAAGTTGGGGAATAAGCGGCGATGAGTCACTCAAACTACTCTCTTCGAGGCTCATATTTGAATAGCTGCAGGTGTGGTGTCGTGTGACTGGCTAGCCCTCTCTGAATTATACTTTTTATCTATACGTAATTCCATCTATTTATAGCCATATAAGCTCGTCATTGTTCTTTGATTTTATGATTGCATTGAGGAGCAATGCCAAAATGAATGAAAACATCAACACAGAAGCAAAAAGAGAAACGAGCACACGCCAAATAAATGAATTCGATAAACAAAAGCGAAAATCGGCGAAGGCATACCGACTATTTCGAAGAGGGTGAAAGGGACAGAGCAGTGCTTACAGAAAATCAAACACAAAACTCAATAAAATAAACAGAAATGGGCAGAAATGACACAAATCCTTGTTTGCGAACGAGGGTTGCAGAATAAAAAGGATTTGAAAGGCGCTGTGGCGGCGATGGCACAAAGAAAACATGGAAAGTAAATAGTAAAAGTGCGCTTACTAGGGCAGTGGCACGAAGCTTGTTGTGCCACAAAACAGATATAAGACAAAAGTGTGGAGGAGGAAGGTGAACCTGATTGGTAACGGGGTATTTGCTTGCGTACGGTTTCGATAGCTTTAATGTAGAAGGCAGGATTGGTTCGTTGGTTGGCTGGCTGTTAGTTCGACACGCAACTGATTGTTAGTTTTAGTTTAGGTGACTGATAAAATTTTCCATATAAGTATACAGTGAGAGTGTGGGAAATTCAGGTAAATTTGAAGAGCGTAAATGGCTTGGTGGTAAAATGTTTAATTCGCGCTCAACTTTTGCTACTTTCTTTAAAGTTTTTTTCACACTCACAGCCTTGGGGATTTCGAAAACATACGTAAGCGTATGTGTGTGTGTAAAAGCCATCAGAATCAACCGCTACACATTGAAAATATATATAGAAAACCAATGTTAGCCAAACAGCGGCAAAGAAAGCAAACAAAATTTGACACAGCAACAACAAAAACAACAGCAAAAGCACACCGCAATTCTCAACCACCGAACGCAGCCGCAACCGCAGTGTGAGAGCGAGTGACAATAGCAACACCCGCAGAGCCAATAACAGCAAAAACAATAATAACAACAATAACAAAAACAATTGAATAATAACATCAACAGCAGCCACTAAGCCGCTTTGCTGTGGAGCAACAAAAATAAAAGGAATATTAAAAACAAACAACAATTGACTTGCGACTTGCAATATGTGTGCTGGCAAGCAGACAATGCAACGTATACACACACACACTCATTCACATGGCCTACGTTATAAACTTGCAACAACATTGTCTATTTTTAGGCGCTCGCAATCGAATGCTGCTTTGATTTTATTTTAGTTGATAGTTTTGTCTAGTTTTGCGTTTACCCTCAGCGGTCCCCTCTGTAGAGAAGAGGAAAGCTCATGACTTATAAAAGATAACATTGTTTACGTGGTTTGTCATGGTTGGAAGAGTGTTAGAGTGGAAGAGCTTGGCAGGCAAAGCGGAAAATGATTTAAATTGGGTTAATTGTGATTTCAAACTTTTTGATTTTAAAATCTTTGCGATTTTATTTAAATATCTGTTTGTTGTTACTGGCTATAGGCTTTGGTCATTGAAAAACTTTGCAAAAGCTTTTGTTAAATAAAAAAAAATAAGAATATATTTTTGATAATTTTAAAATTTAACATACATTTTTGGCAATATGAAAACTGGACCAACTTAAAAACTGGACATAAATCATTACGGTAAAAGGGCATGCATTTTTGGTAAAGGACAGAACATAAATTTTTGGTGTTCTGAAAGCTCATCATACAATTTGGGTAACTTAAAAATATGACATAATTTTAGGTAATTTGAAACCATTGCATACATTTTTGGTTTAAAAAACGGTTTAAAAACTCGATAAAAGTTGTTTGTCCCTCGCAACAGAAGCTAGCCCCACGTTACCCTTTGAGCGGTTAATGCAAAAGCTAGCTCGTCTTACCAAAGTGGTAAGTGCCAGAATGCCTTTAGCCAGTACCGCCAGTATTGAGCTCACCATACAGCGAACAGCGTCTTGCGTGCCTGCTGCGGTTGATCACTGCACTGGATGAGCTGTGCTATGGCCAATGGCTTCAACGCCGCTATAAAGTTACCTGCCAAGAAGGACGTACCGCTTCTAGAATTCTTCGTCGTCAGGTACACTAACAGCTTAGGAATAATGGGGTCTCGAAAGAGGACTTCATGAAGGTAGAAGAGGGTATTCGGTAGACGCGGTCTGTTATTTAGAAAGATAGCAAACGATCGAGATATTATAAGAACAAATGAAAGCGAGCCCAAAATTAAAAATAATAATAATAATTAAGTGCTCGAAAAATTATTTTATTGTAGCATAAGGAGCAACGCCAAAAAAATATATAAAAGAAGAACAACATAAATAAGAGTAAATAGCCACGCGCTGAATAAATCAACTGTGTAGTAGGCCAAAAGGCAGAGTAAAGTGGCCAGATCGTAGCAAATAGCATCGCCGACACAACGCAAGCAAGGAGGCAACGCGCACCCAAGGATATTTAAAAATAACTTTGGTGAACCGCTGCAAAAGGAACGAAAACAAATTTGCAAACCCAAACCAACACACAAATCTCAGACAGGGGCAAGTAAAGTGCATGCGGCGGTTAGCTGTAGCTGGCAAGCAGCGGAGGTGGCTGGCTGGAGAGCTGAAAGCCAGGCAGCCAAGAAAAATGCAAAAACAACCCAGAAAATAGCGAAACGAAAGCCGCGGAAATCAACGCAGCAGTGAGTAGCAGCTATTGGCCTCTAAAAGCCAATTTACAGCTTAGGTAGCCGCCGCTGCCGCCGCCACAAGGCGAGGAAAAGCAGGAAATTTACGGCTTGAAATCAGCGAGCAAAAGTGTAAGGACGCAACCGAAAGGCTGTCATGTGGTTGCACAGATACATATTTGTGCCGGCATAAATGTGTAAGTATGGAAATGAGTGTGCGCGTACACTTGCGAAAGATGCGTTAAAAGGGTCCAACTGCTTGTTGACTATTTTTAGAAATTAACTGCTTGCGGCGATTGTAAACATTTGCCGCATGTTAACGGTAAATCAGGCGCTGTCACGCCGCTAATTACTCGGTGCGGTCGATGTGAGTTAAGGTGAGCTGAGTTGAGCTGAGCTGAGGTCCAAGGTAGCCCAGTTGGGTCAGGCAAGCAGGCACAGGTCAGCACGTTCATCTCGCTGGCAATGAGCAACGCGAGCAGCAAGCGTTTGAGGAACAGTGAGATTGGACGATGATGTGGGCCTGAGTCAAAGTGCATTGCCAATGTATAGCTCGCGGGTAAACAGGCAGTCGACGGAGCAGTTGTACACGTGCACTCCACACGCACTTCCATGCTCTTGCGTTGCACTAAGTGTAGGTGAATAAAGCAGCTGCTTTATTTGGCTGAAGTCTACAGGTTATTTTTAGACCTTGTGCTACATAATTTTAGATTGACGAAGATGAGTTGACTATTTTTCTTTGCTCGCTGAAATGCAAGTTTTCTCTACACTCGTACGCTAAACGATTTTCAAGGAAATGTATAGCTTAGCAATGTTTAGCTGCACAAAAGGCTCACGATATACCGCCAGCAGCTGCTTGCGTTTATACCTTCTTCTATTTAGAATTCTTTTTGTTTTCACTCGCTTTTATTAATACTGCTTTCCTTTACTCAGTTCTCATTTAGGCGCTTAAAACACCATTTGACCAGAAAGCACAGCCAAGTAGCGAAATTTAACAAACATTTTTCGTATTTACGTTCTGCGCAAAGGCACGTCGGTAAGGGTGGGAAAGATAGAAGGTAGAGTGCTTGAAATACATAGAAAAAAATTAAGGGAAAAGGTCAGGCCACAAGAATGTTTTTAGCGTGTTTTCAGCTGTTGCTCAAGCTCATAAATTAACAAATTAAAATAATTGGAAAACAAGTAATTAAAAAAATTAAAGACAAGCTTTCATTAGTGGTTGGTAAAAAAAATAAAACTCAAACACCTTAACGGTTTTATTTTCTGTGGAGTTATTTCTTTCCATTTAAGTATTATTTATACATTCTGAATATTAAACAAATCGGACCATAAATATGGGTTTTCCCAAATATCTCGACTCTAGCGCCATCTATCGTGCAACATTTTTGTGGCGTTATTCCCTTTCATTTTAGTAATATACGTTTTAAATATGAACCATATTGGGCCAATAACTATGAATTTTCTAAATATGTCGACAGCTGCGCCACCTAGTCGATTAATTTATCTTTCATAGCGCATTTTCATCGGGCTGAGCTTAGTCTAAAGTTTAAAGTCTTTAGCTCGTCGGGAAGTTGGTTTTGGACTTAAGCAAAATATTTCATAAGCGTTTTGGGAAGTGCATACAAGAGCTAACTCAGCATAACAGGGCAATTCTGGTTAAGATAGCAAAAGGTCTTTCGTAAGACAAATGATGGACAGCTGGTAAGATATTTCGAAAGACTTTTGTTATTCTAGTCTTAGAAAAAAAAGCTCTTTCACTCACCGTGGTGAAAAGCTTTTTTAAGGGGAAAGCACTTGTATCATTTAGCTCCGGTGATTGAAAGAGTCACAGTTGCTGAGTGGGCAAGGCAAAGACATGCCAATCGAGAAATCCGAGTTAGTTTTTTTTTTAATCTAAACATTTTTATTTAATTTTTCTGATTTTTGATTTTTAAGTTTTATGTAATTTTTAGAAACTTATTTTATGTATTTTTTTCTTTTTTCATTTTATTTCTTTTTTTATTTAATATTCTTGAATAACTGGTTATATTTTTAAATTCAATTTTATTTTTAAAAACTTATTTTATTTTATTTTTTTTAGTTTTTAAGTTAAATTTTCTTTTAATTTTCCAGATTTTATTGTGTAAAAGTGTATTCTTTTAAATTTCATTTACTATTTAGAAATTTCTTTTATTTATTTTCTCTTTTTTAAATTTTATTTGTTGTTATTTTGTTAAATGCCGGTTGCTCAATGTCTGATTAGCACTAGTCGGCGGTAGAAGCTCTGGTTAAATACAAGGACTGCTTTATCGATCACATGTTATATGCATGACGTCGAAAAAGTCGATAATGATGATTAACCGGCCAGTAGTGATAACCAGACATTGAACAATCGGCCCTAAAACCTCCTCGCTAGCAGATTTTTCGATTAGTCTTTCGAAAGACAGTAAAAACGCTTCAAGATAGTTGCCAGAATTGCCCTGTAAGTGTCATATTTTTAACGCTTTTGTCAAACAACTGACTTAACTTTTAAACTCTTCTGCAAAAATGACGTTCTTGTTAATCAAAGTGAGTGCGAGAAAGTCCTCTTTTTATTGTAGATATTGTATTAAAAGCTCTTAGGGTTAGTCACAATTTTTGCTGTACCAATTTTACTCTCTGTATCGGTTCACATTAGCTCTAATGTGCTGAACATTCTTTTAATTTTAGCCCCCAGGATTTTTTTTTTAGAATTCAGTAATTAAGTCGCCTATTACTTTTTATTTACCTCAACTGGTGGTTTCACAGAAAGCTTTTATGCATTTTATGCCTTTCGGAAAACAATTCTCATCAAGTGAACTGGGCAGTCAAATACCAGTGTTTATTTAGCACAGTGAATTGCAAATAATGCCAATAGGAATATAGCACACAGCGATTGAAAGCGAAAAGGGAAAATATGGAGCAGACTTCCAAGGCAATATGACGTCTACGGCGGAACTTCGACAAGGATATGAAGGTGAGACCAAGCGCAGGAAAAATGTAGGCGGCCAAAGGCAAAAAGTGGCAGACGTATCGCTGTCAAATGAAAAAGGCAATCTCTGCTTTACAAATCGAACTGTAACTGGGTCAGAGGCCAACAGACAGCTAAGCTGCATTCGATTTAAAAGCAAGGGTATAATATATTGGCCATCAGCGAATAGCACTTGTGTTCGCATGATTTCTTCATTTTCATTTGGAAACTTTTTCCCTGTGGCTGGTGTGAAGCAACAAAACAACTGTGTAAAAAAAAATAAATTTTTCCGCTTACACTTTTGCTTGCATCGCATTTCATGCGTCCAGCCACTCACTTGCTTCTTGCTTTTGCAGCTGCCAACGACAGACCGACATACTTCCCTCAGCTCCTCGCATTTGTTTCGCAAAAAGCGCTTTGCATAAATTTCACTTTATTTCGATTTAGTTATTTTCCAACTCACAACGGCAGTGTTTGGCACACTTGCAGCTAGGGAGGAGTCCACTGCGTAGCTCAGCTGTTGTAGCTAATGAACGGGATTTGTATTGTACATAGTCGGGGACAAGCTGGATTGAAAATGGCGAACGAGGGAGGGGCGCAAGCGAAGGTCGTATAAATAAAATAAATAAGATAAGCAGCCAAAGCACTGCAGCAATTTCTTTGTTGGAACGCAAGCTAATGGGGGTAATTTTTCACCGCTCAATTGTTGTTGAGACCGCCGATGAGGAGTCTATGGGGAAGATTCGACTTTAATGCTGTTGCGTCTTGCGCACTTGGTTGGAAATTATTATTCAAATTGCTGTTTTACGTGATTGGAAGGGGGCGGGGTCGATGTTTAAACTTTTTATCGGTGAATGTAGATAAAAATTGTTCTGTTGCTTTTGTTAGAAATTTAAGAAACCTACTATGTATGTATGTAGTAACGAAATTGAGTTAGCATCTTTTCGAAGATAAATTCGGATCTTCAAAAAATTTTACTGTTAAAATTTTGTGCATGAAAACCGCTGGAAAGGCATAGCCACATAAGAAAAAAACGAATTTTTTGGGTTGTTTCTAGACTTTCTTCAGGGATTTTTTTTTGGAAGCTTCAATATATTTTTCGCCTCTATGAATTTTTTTCTGGTACTTTTTGGGTATCGTGTATTTTTTTGTTTGGCAAGAAAAACTGATATTTTTGGATTCAATATAAAATTAATAGATTCGTAAATTCTTTGCGGGTTTTCGCAATTTTTTCGGTTCTTTTTGAGGTTTTCGGAACTCTCTGAGATTTTCCCAGATTTTTGCTTTGCGGATTTTCCAGATTTTTTTGGTTCTTTATGAGATTAACTTTCTGAGGTTTTTTTCGGAATGATTTTAGAGTTTTCGCATTTTACTAGGGACTTTTCGAGACGTTCGGGCTTTTTGTGTATGTAGGTCCATTAATTTTTATAGATTGTTTTTACCTATCGCGTTTTATTCTTGAATTGCCGGGATTTTTTTTTGGGAAATTCCGGAATTTTCACAAGCTCTTATTTAACTTCCTCTGTATGCATGTATGTACACTAGGCGACGAATGAATGTACACTTTCACTTGTTCTAATATAATATTCGCAATTATTTTCATGAAAAATTGTTTGTATTATTTGTTTATGAAAATATAGGTAATTCTATAATGCAAACCATACAAATCAAAGTTTCACACTTTATATAAAGTTCACAAAAATTGTAAAAAAAATTTCATCAAAATTTTCAACTTTTTAGTCAGAATTTCTAAAAAAATTTGGAGTATGCAGTTTTTTAGCCAAATTTTAATCAAATGAAGTGCAAGTTTCAACCGGCTAGAAAATCGCGTTGGTTTTTGAGATTTTTTTTGTAGACGGCTATAAAACTGCATACTCGAAAGTTCCGATTTGCTTATGAACGTATATTACATAAGCACATGAAAAGGATTAACTTCACTAAAAATTCTGCCGATAGGTGGCGCACAAGTTGATGGAAGTATTTAGCAAACCACTATTTATGGTCCGATTTCGTTCTTGTTTAGAAAGCTTGCTTTAAAAATATTTGTTTTTACCATTAACTTATTCCGTTTATAATTAAGGAGTTTTCCGAAAAAAAGTGGACGATACAGAGGTTTGTGCTCAGGCAGAATTCAAGAAGCATATTTTTCATTACCATCCTAGATATTCTATTAACAAAATCTGACTATTCCGGATCTTTAAGATGATTTACTCATTGCAACATTCCACGTTTAGTGAGTAAACCAATATTGAGCCTAAAAGTATGCACCACACTAAAGCTGCAGAAACATGTAAGTACTTCTCAAACGGAATTGCAATGTTTATTTAAAGGCAAAAACCGCAACCTAGAATGGGATCATTAAAAATCAGACGACTGAAGACGAAATCCATTCCGGGTAAGACATAAACTAATTAGGTCAGTGGATTTTATTTCCGCTAGGATGATCTGTGTAGAATTTTCTGATATTTGGGATCAAACTAAGAGACGTCCCTTCTTATGCTTTAAAATCGCATGTAAGGCAACCCTTTTTTTCACTTTCGTTTTTTTCTTTAGATCATAGATGGAGGGCCCTATTTTTGTCACTTTAAATAACATTTAGAGCGCTTAACAAAAACAAAATACTAGTTTTTAGTGGTTCAAGTCCCTCCTAATTGCCATAAAAGTTTATACAAAGAAAAATCTACCTACAAGAGGGCAACATATGAAATTTTTGGCACCAATGCATTTCAAATAAAGATATTCTATACACTTGTACTCACCTGCACGACTTCTGCATGACTTCCGCGCGATTGTAGCCACTAATTTTGCAAAAGGACTCATTGCAATAGACAATCGGAAAATCCACAATCTGTGCGTTGGCAAGTAGAAATGAGCTGTCCGCTGAAAGGAATAAACAGAAAATAAAAAATTAAAAAACTGTGATAAAAAATCGTAGGCGGAAAGATTTTTTCCCTGAATCAAAAGACGATTTATTTGACGTACATTGAAGTCAGCACTTCAAAAGCTGATACAAAATATGGAGCGTATGGGCGTTTGCGTGAGAAAATACAATTTAAATATTTTATAAAGTTAATAGAAAAATGTCCATATGTTCGATTCAAACCAAAACAATAATGCACATTAAAATACTTTGCCACGCATTTCGAATAATAAACCTTTTTTTTTGGTTTCTCATACCTTCGAACGAGTATTGTGCACCATGGCGTATGAGTAATAATCTCTTGACTGCCCTTTTAGCAATACTGAGTTAATTTAAATTTCGCAGGGCTCTGTGATTAACTTGGCTCAATTCAATGATCGGGGTTTTCCTTCCTTTTTATGTTACTTCTGCTCCTCTTCCGCCTTTACCCTTCCTAAGCTAAGTCTATGCCTACATCTAAGCCACAGCGCGCTATAAATCTTAAAGCTTCCTAATCACTTTTTGCCGTCTTCTAATCCACCACTCACTTGCGCTTAGCCTTAGGTTACTAATACCGCTGGCTATACCGGAGATAAATGCATTTATCCTTCCGCTGAACAAATACACCCACAAGCGCAGTTCCAATTGCAAAGCAGCTGCGATTTGCAACATTTTCGCGCAAAGGCGATTGCTTATCGTCAGCCTTACTTTTTTTTTGTTTTTTTACTCGAACAAAGTGTTGACTTTTATTTACAAGCCGTAATACTACTATCGTTTGGAGCATGAGTGGATATGTAGTCTATGTGTGCTTATGGTAGTTAATGGCGTTCAGAGTCATTTCAACTGTCGATTTATTTGAATGTGTTTGCATGTGGATAAGCGATAAGACCCAAAACGATTTATGTGCAATGCAATAAAAATGAACATAAACAAGACGAGAAACGCAGAGCGCAGCAAGTAACCCCTTTGCGAAGACTCTAAAGCCAAGAGGAGTAGTGTACTTGTACATTACCGTAAGCTTACTAAGGGGACGTTAAGTGTTTTGCTTGCCGCAGCAGTTTCACTTTCAGCAACATTCAAAACGACAGCGCGGTTATAGTACTTTTATGGCCCGCACTCATACATATATGCAAATACAGTCAGCGTCAAAAATTTGCATATCCTGATGTTTTGACGATTTTATTTATTTATATTTTCTATTTAAAAAATTTCTTATTGTTTTTTTTTTAATATTGTTGATTTAACAGCAAAAACCACGAGAATATTTCTTTTTAATTGCATACGGATCTCGGGAAAATTCAAGAAATACCAATACATTTTTAACGAACTTTTTTTTTATTTTTTTGAGTATGCCCATTAAATTTAAATTTAAATAAAGTGCAAGTTTCAAGTCGCGTTTTCGTACCTTCTTTCACATAGAAAACGATTTTGTTAATGCGTTATATGGAAGCAAATGTGCAACACCCTCGGCAAATGGCCTACAAACTGCAAACTCAAAATTTTTCTAAGAAATCGAATTGAAATTTTAGTCATACTTGGTTTTGCATTTTACCGAGTTCTGTAAGATATTAAAAAAAAATCGATTCTTGTGGTTTTTGCTGTTCAAGTAACTATATTTAAAAAAAAAAAAAACAAATAAGAAAAATTTGATATAAAAAATACGGGGTATGCATATTTTTGACGCTAACTGTATATGTTGTGTATGAATGTTTATAGCATTTACGCGCATTATTTTTTACAGTTATGGGAACTTCATTTTATATGCGACGCTGCACGACATTGAAACTTTAAAATCCCACACCCCCACTGCGCTTCGGCAAAACACGAGAAAAAGACAAAAATATATTAAAAAAAAATACTTACACTTTCAGCTAAGCACACATACGCACATTATTATGTATACTGTCGGCAGTTAATTCAGAGACACAAACACAATGGGCAAGGCAAAAAGAAACAGTTGCGGGTTTTTTTAGTTTTTTTTTTTTAACATTTTTATGCAAATTTTTTAAGTTTATACCGTTTTGTAATTTGAGGGGATTTAAAAAAAAAAAATCTTTAAGAGACTATTTTTATTCTTAAAAAACTCCATTTTTGGAGGTATTTTCAAATCGGTCCAGCTCACGTAAATCTTAATACTTTTCCGAAATATTTTGGTGGACGTCTTAAAATATAATAGATTTTATAATTCCAATGGGGACACAGTACAGATTTTTTTTTGTATGCAGTCTAATGTACAGAAGTATTAGGGTAATTTACTCGGTTTTTGCAAACCGGTTTCCACCGTTTTTTTTTTTTTTTTGATATCTATAAAGGGTTTTTTTGAAATCTTTGTCGAACATCGAATTAACCAAATTTTTTTATCGAAAAAAAATCCGGTTTTTTTCATTTCATAGTAATCTTGACCTCTCAATGAAAGTTTCGATTTTTTTTGACGTTTTCAAGAATTTTTTCCAGTTTAAGGGAAACCTCTAAATAGTTTTAAAATTATATCCTACGTTATTTTGGGATAAACAGTATCGCATATTTGATTCCAATAAGCGTAAACTTTTTCGACGGGTTTGGCCCAGTTCACAGTTGGACACTCGTGTTCTGTGTGTTGATGTGGTGAGACAAATGAAGAGATCTACGCTTTTACTCCACCTCCGAAAAGATCTTTTATAGCAGAAACGCACTCGTAGGGTTGCCATTGTCTGCCGAAATAAAAAAGTCCATTACAACAATAAAAACGATTTCAACGACCTCTTTTCGCAGCGTTTATGGCTTTAAAGTTTATTGCTTTAGTGCGCCATTTTAGCTATCATAAACATTACTTTAGCTGTATTAACGAGATGCCAGCAGTCAACGTAATTTATTCGCTATTAAAAGCCAGAACATAAAAAGTGGAGTAAAATATGTAGCACAACAAATTTAAGTAACGTAAGAAGGTTATTACTTGCTGTTTTTTATGAAATTTAAGACAATTCTTCCCAAGTAATAAAGCCATTTGTTCGTGGAAAAAATATTTTCGCTTGAATTTTAAAGATGTAATTCTCTTTAACTGACAAAGCGTTGCTAAAATGTTTTGAGATTTTTTACTTTTCGATCCCTTTTTTGTGAATTGTTATTCAAAAGGCTTGTTCCATGTATTGAACTTAAGTATTTAGTATTAAAACTTAAGATTTCTGTAAAACCAATATCAACTTTTTTCGCCTTTTTGACTGCTTTTGTCTATATTTTTGTATAAACTGAAAATAAAATTTCTATGTTAGCGATATACTGCCTAATTACGCGATCATTTTATATGATTTAGGACCGTTTTCTCGAGTGGCTGCAAAAAATTGCCGGCCGGTCTGGTTTATCGACTTTTTATCGATTGCCTATTATAAGCATGTGAGCGACAAATTTTTTTTAAAGCACCGGTTATCTTTAACAGGCAGTCTACAAGACGGCCCTTGGATTTCAAAAAACCGGATTTGAGCTACAGTAGGTCATAGGGGTATTTTCTTTTAAATTTTTTTATACATTTGAAATAAATGCAACAATTTTATTGAGCATGAGGCCGTTTCTAATGAAAAAATGTTATCATCGCCACACCTCCTCCTCAGCTTTTTTCATCGAGTTCACTAGATTTTTATATAAAATTAAATTCAAAACCCTTTTTCGTGACATACATACAAATAGATATACTTCCAAAGGATGCATATAGGTGCGTGCCTGCTGCTATGAGTGCTTGTGTGTTTTTCCACTACAACTTTAATTATACTTTTTATGAGCCACTAAGCACTTTGAGCGCGACACTTTAGGCTTTGTTAACTGATACTCGTATGAGCAAACAAATACATAACCTACACTCCCACCAGTCACACACATACACATTCTCGCTTACATAGTAAGTACCCTGCAGGAAATGTAACTAACTATAAGCTAACTTGAAGTTGATTAGGAAGGAGCCAAAAGTCACTAATTTATTTATTTATAAAATTAATTATAATAAAGTGAAAAAATATTATAACTAATTAAAAATTATTGAGTACTGACTACTGAGGCCTTCGACTCTAGAGTTACTTAATTTAAAAGGTTAACTTTAGTTCATATGCTTAAATATATGGGCTTGTAACTAACGACTTTTGGACATAAAATATCAATAGGAAAAACAAAATATTTTTTTTTATTTTTATTTATTTTATTACATTTCATATTTGTTTCCATATTCTGCTGTAGTTGGTCCCGTCAGACATAACTTCAAAATGATAATATAAAATATCGATCTTCCTTTTATTTGTCCTCAATTCGAAAAAGTATTTGCGAAGTGCAGGATATTTAAATAGAAACGCGTTTAAAGAAAACAATCTCCTTCATTACTCCTGCATTATTTGTCAACTAGTTTCAATATATTTTATAGAAATCCCTTACTATAAGAGGATTATTTTTTATCAATTGATAATTTTTTTCTGCAGGGTATGTTTGTATTTGGCTATTGTTTGTGTGCTTTTGAGCGCAAGTGACACAACTAAATTACAAAAGCAAACACTTTCAAAAATCAGCAGAGTGCAAAGTGCTTTGATAAACGCCAGCTCGAGTGTGATTGTAAATTTATGAGCAGATATGTATGTAATATTAAATGGTGTATGTGCGCACGTATGTTTGAAGTGTGTATGTGGGAAAAAGGCAAACAAATTAAATTTACATAATTAAGTGTCGACATATATTTTTTTTTTGCTATATTTTGCTTAGAGGCGCTGACACGAGCAGAATTTTAAAATAAACACTGTGCACACAGATACATGCGTACGTATGTACATACGCATGCAAATAATATACACGCATATGTAAGTAAGTACATAGGGTGGTGCAAAAAATGGCAAAGTCGGAATTTTAATTCTCTCACCCCAAAGGATTGCTCTATACCAAAATAAAGTATAAGTACCCCTCAAATGGGTACCCCATTGCATTTTTTGAAGTTTTTAGAAGTCCTATAAAATATAGTTAGTAGTAGAAAATGATTAAGTGAACAATCAAAACAAAGTTTTCCGATCGAAAATTATTGATATTCAAGAATTCTAAACCATTTCTACGAAAACTTGTTATTTTCCAATATAAAATACATGGAAAACTTTGCGCGGTTTGAGCGACCTCTAGATACTTTTTTATTTCAAAATTAAGTTATGGGTAAAGTTTTTTCCAATATAGAACTATCCTAGGATGTGAGTGCATTTAAATTCCGACTTTATTTTTTCACATGCATTTTTGAGCAACCCTAATGTACTTATAAGGTGTGTTTTAAACGTATATTTATTTACATACAAACAAGCAGGAGATTTTATATCTTATGTTGGATATGTATCTGTTTATGTAGTGACGCATGTTTTTTTTTTTATTTTTTTGCCTTTGCGTTTAAATATTTATTTTACATTTCCTTTTCTGCAAAATGTTGTTTTTTTTTATTGTGACAGCATAATGAGTTTTACGCCTGAAAGCCATGCTGCATTCGTTGACATACACACGAATATGTCTGTGCTAAAAAAATCGCTTACAAAAGCGCTCGAACGTAACTTTTATTTTACATCATAAATAATTAAAACGCTCCAGAAATTGAAGGTGAGCTTGCCTTAATTTTTCGCAATTTTTCCGCGCCGCTTTTCTTTTTTTTGTTACTATATGCGCCGCGAGCTTGTCATTAATCCAAATTGATTGCTACAAGTCAATCAATATTTTATTTAATTTGTTTTACGGCTACGAATTAATGGGCATGACTTTGCAATTATTTACAATATTTTAAATATAAAAACAGTTCACAGTGCATCAAAGGCGGAGGTGGTTAAATCAGCATTATTTCATCGTAATTTTTTTTAATTGAAAAACTGATTTTTTTATTTCAAAGCCATAATATTTTATATTATTTTTATTATAATATTATTAAAAAAGGAAATGATTCGTGATTTTTCAGTCCGTTCGAAATAGGCGAGAGATTGTTTGCCTTCCTTATCGACCGGATCGGATAACTACGTTATTAAGCTCATTTGGGTACCGGGTCATAGCGAAATCGCAGGAGACAGGATGGCCGATGAGACGGCAAGACAGGGAATCCTTAAGGAATTCCTCCCGGTTAGAAAAGGTCTGGGTGCTTCACTGGTCTCATGTGGTCTACTTGTGGACGGATGGTCAGCTCAGAGGGCACCTCTTGCTATTCGTGGAGTTTCTCATTTCGTGATAAGTAAGGATGCTGTGTGGCTCAATTTCATCGACCGCACCAGCTGCATGGTGGACGATGAGGTGGAATCATCTCAACGCCTGCGGTTGTGGTGCCCTGCCTTTGCAGACCTAAGGTTCAGACCTTGGGTCGCATTTCTTTCACACTTCCGATGAGCTTTCGGGCATGAATATGAGTCGCTTGAGAAGCTTCGTGGTGAGCGCGGACCGTTTTCCTTATAAGAAGCCTTAGATGTCATCGTCCTGCTTCTTTCCCCTCTGCATTTGCCCTCCTCCTTACCCTTCCATCCTTCCTTTGTCTCCTTTCCCCCCTTCTAAGGACACCACAATGGACAGCCTAAATAATTATCTAAGTATGCCTCCACACCTGGAAGCATCCCCCTAACTTAACCTAAACTAGCCTACTTACGCCGTTTTCTTTTCTTCAAAAAAGAGTTGTCTTTTCATTGCTCTCTGCTTAATATTTGTACAAAGAGGCAGATGAGAAGGTAAGGTTTCTCTGTAGGAAAAAAACGCCATTAATTTATTAAACTTCCAACTATTTCGGCGAATTGATTCATTCAAAAAATCTATTCTTTTCTCACTTGCTTTGATTTACGATGTACATATTTTCTTTTCCATTCAGAGCTACTAACTGCAAATATAGATTTCGCATAGTCCAATGTCATGGCAGCTTAGATTTACAAGTTTATTAAAATATTTCTTGCTTCTCGTGGCCACATTTGATTGATGGCTGCTCGGTTAAGTGTTGCCTACTTTAGTGTTGTCCACTGATCGGCTCTTTTTGCTAGGCTGGCAAGCTATTTTGCCTTAATAATTGTCTATTACTTTTATACCCTGTCGTGTGATTTATGGATTTTGTCCGCTGGCTTATTTTTTGTAACGAAAAATTCGTCTTTCTCGGCTGTTCATCGTATTATCATAAATTATTCCTTTTTTCACCCAGCGTCCTCACAGCGACTAGACAACATTGACAGCAAAGACAAATGATTGTCCAGATAAGCAGCCAGCCAGTTTGAATTAAAAAGCAGTTAATATTTTGAAGCAATTGATAACGAATAACTTTCTGATGGCTAAATTTACGAAATAAAGGAATCCAGTTGTACGATGAGTATGAAGCATACAATTTAAGACATATATAGGCAGGAAATCCTCTTTGCCTATCAACCAAAAAATAGAAAATAGTTATTTTTTAGGCGCGACTGCTAACACCAGTCACCTAGATGCATTAAATTAATGAAATTTATGTAAATGCACTTCTCAACTGCCATGTAATAAAACAGTCTTTATTTGATGGCAGTTCAAGTATGCTCGGCCTAGTCTGATGCATCCTCCAGACACTGCTTCCGGAGTCTTCTGCGGACTTTGCATGGCTTACAATCATGCGGAGGTGGTAATAGTTGATTACCATTGGCCACAGTGCCTACCCACTACTTTTTGGTTCAATAAATATTTTTTTTATATACATGCATGTAAACATACTGGTCTCCCCTCTCACTGAGTTATTCTATTATGGATATGTATACAAATTAGGGTGGTCCTTAAATGTAGAGGAGAAATTTTTACATCCGATTTCCTAATCCTCAACCCCTGCGTTGATGACACTATAGTCGAGGAGCGACGTCGTAGCCGACTCCAATCCGGACCAAAACGTATATGTGATATCTCCGACCATGGTACTATCGATTTTGGGTATAAGACGAAAAAAAAATTTATTTTAATTTTTTGAGTTCCTATAGGGGAATCTGAACTTTGCCCCCTGTGCGAAACGCCTTAATCGTCTCCAATTGGGAGCAAAATTTATAAGTGACATCTGTGATCGTAGTATTACCGATAGAGGGGATGAGACTGAGATCGTTCATTTGATTTTTAAGGACCACCCTTATATGCATACATACATACATTTGTATATATAGAAGAGTGGCAAGTTTATAAAGTAGTATAAAGTTGTATAAGTAGTTTTGAGAGCTAAAAGGATTCGGAACTATCTTCTTGCTCTTAGACCCCATGGGATGAGTATCAATTCAATGAAACAAGAATTCTTGGTGACAGCAGCAA
>NW_023462161.1:0-20732 GCF_013731165.1 Rhagoletis pomonella | reverse complement strand
TTTTTCCCGAGTCCATAACAGCACGCCAGTCATTTCTCTTCTGTGAGAAATTACGCCATATATCGTTGTAAACTCCATAAAGCTCATCCTTAAATTGTCTGCGGTATTCGCCATCGCCAACGCGTAAAGGGCCGTAAATCTTTTGCTAAATCTTTCGTTCGAAAACTCCAAGAGCCGCTTCATCAGATGTTTTCTTTGTCTATGCCTCCGAGCCATACAGCAGCACAGGCATGATGAGTGACTTATAGAGTGTGACAGCGAGAGAGGACTTTACTTTTCAATTGCCTACTGAGGCCAAAGTATCACTTGTTGGAAAGAGTGATTTTCAGTTTGATTTCTAGGCCGATATTATTATCGGTATTAATACTGGTTCCCATATAAACGAAGTCGTCTACTTTATCAAACTTGTTACTGTCAACAGTGACGTGTGTACCAAGACGCGTATGCTCTGACTGTTTGTATGATGACAGAAGATAATTCAATTTGTCCTCTTTCGCCACCCGACATTTGTTTTGCCTCTCTATCCACCCCGATAAGGCAGAACAGACGTAGCCCTTGTTTTTACCGACAATATCGATGTCGTCGGCATACGCCAGCAACTGTACGCTCTTGTAAAGTATTGTGCCTGAGCGGTTCAGTTCTGCGGCTCGTATTATCTTCTCCAACATAATTTTAAAAAAATCACACGAAAGGGAGTCACCTTGTCTGAAACCTCGCTTGGTACCAAATGGCTCGGAAACGTCCTTCCCAATTCTGAAAGAGCTGATGGTATTGCTCAAAGTCATTTTACACATCCGTACTAGTTTAGCGCGGATACCATACCAAATTCAGACATCGCGGCATAAGGACAACTTATTTTCGTGCTGCCGAAAGCGGCATTGAAATCGACACATAGATGGTGCGTGTCGATCCTATTCTTGCGGGTCTTTTTCAAGATTTGGTGTATTATGAATAGGGAAGACAAAAATATGCAGAAAAAACTTAATAATATGATCATTAAAATTACTCCAAAATATTAAAAATATGCATGATATATGCCCCAAAAATGTACCACCAATATAACGAAAAAATTTTCGATTATCGCATAAAAAGTTTTTTGTGCATACATATATATTGAAAATTAACACTCTGCGTCACAAGACTTTGTCGGACAGAATTTGAAAGATGGCAATTACCCAGGTGAAAATATTGCAACATTTTATTGAAGTGTTGCTACATACAACATATTTTTGTTGCTGATATTGAGCAGTTACTATAAGGGCCGTTTTCACCAACTCTGGTTAACACTAATCGCCAGTTAAACATCGCCTTTTTTCTAAAACCAGGTTTCGAGTTATGCGAAAAATTGCACAATCGCCGTCGTAGCTGAGTGCTTAAATGTGATTACTGCCACTCAACAGTTCAGTATCTGGTCCCAACATCAAAATAAGTTTGTTTCAAATAGCCGTTCCCTCGGCCGATAGCAGCAAATCTTCGAGTGTACTTCTGCCATAAAAAAGATTCTTCGGAGGTGGAGTAAAAGTGTAGATCTCTCCATTTGTGTCATAACATCAAGAAGCAAAACGCGAATTAGAAAAAGGAGCTCAGCCAGAAACGTAGAAAACGTCAAAATGCCAAATGGCTTACAACCATGCAGAGGTGGTAAACGAACTTTACCATTGGCCACAGTGCCTACCCACCATTTTTGAACCAATAAATATTTTTTTTTATATAAACACATACATGCAAAAATACTGGTCTCCCCTCCCATTGAGATATTCACCTTAGAAAGAGGTGTGCTTTCAGAATAAACTAACTTTTAAAGATAAAATATTCTGCGATCTTGAGCGTAATTTTTATTCCAAAAATACCTTAATTGAAAGCACATTTAGAAAATACGTCGAAACGATCTAAATCATTCTATAACTGCTAGTCCTTATAAAATTACATACACCTGTAAAAGGTTCAAATTCAAATTTGTCTCTAGAAGTGTGTAAAATCCCTGATTTACTACTCTTAATGATGCTCCTTCTTTTAGTCAGAATATTTCGAGAGTGGTATCAAAGCAAATTTTTTTCGACAAATGTTCTGATAGTTGCTCTTACTTAATTGGAGCCTTCTAAAATCAATGGCGTCCTCAGTTTTGCCCTATTGGCTCCACGCGGATAGCGGTACTTGAAACTTTGCTTAAATTTTAACTATTTTATAAATAAGCACCTGAGTTTTGAAGATATTTTACTAAAATTTTCCACATAACCGTTTTTTAATATTACCTTAACTATTCCATAAAATCATCGAAATCGATTCACTAAAACATATAGCTCCCATACAACTGATTGATCAGAGACGTTGTTTTGCGTTATAACTCCTTCAATTAAACAGATTAAAATATAGTTTAGGTTCAATTTAACATATATCACGCATACAATTTATTATTCAGATATGAAGTTAGAGTTATAGCGCAAAAACACATATCTGAGTAGTCAGTTGTATTGGAGCTATATGTTAATGTGAACCTATTTCGATAATTTTAAGGAATAATTAAGGTAATATTAAAAAACTGCTATGTACAAAATTTTAGTAAAATAACTTCAAAACTGAGGGAGTTATTTATAAAATAATTAAAATTTAATCAAAATTTCAAGTACCGTTATCTCGAAAACCGGAGCCAATCTGGTAAAACAGGTCATGCCATTGAATTTAGAACGTCGTTATTAAGTGAGTACAACTTTCAAAATCTTTGCTCAAAGTTTACAAACTTGAACAGCGTAATTAGAACCCAGCTTATTCTTTTGTTTTCTATTTCATGTTTATTCCTCGTCTAACTTTTGAAGCATTTGATGAAAATGAATTACACCTATATTAATTGATTTATTAAGAGATTACGAATAAAATGATAGATAAAACATAGGTGTGCTCACAAATTTAAAAATAAAATTTTTTTTTTAAATGTACCTATTTATTAGATTTGCCCATATCGCTACCTAAAGGCGAAAAGGTGCGAAGTACATCAAAATTACGAATTTGATGCAGAGTGGTAATACGAAACAACATCGATTTTTGGTCTCTCAAATGGACTTGGCACCTTTTCACCCTCAGGCCGAGGCCACGCAATGAGCGGCAAAGCGGTGAGCTGCTGACCGGTGAGCGGCTTAAAATTAAAACATATGAAATTCTATTGAAGTGGCCACGCATTTCTGTATGATTCTGCTCACATCGAGTGTAATAAAAATAAAAATTCTTTTTAGAACCTTTAACAAATAATAATTACAATAAATAGATGTTTATTATGCTTTAAAAACGATAAATATAGGCTGAAAAAATGGAAGCGATTCTGTTTATGTTTGGAAATCACTTACAGGACAATTATTTATAATCTTACAGTTATATTTACATTGATACGTTGTATGGAATTTGACAAAGCCTTGCTCTTTTAATTAAGTTATTTGAATGTATGTTAATTAGTCTTATCTACTTTCAACAAAACCGCTGATTTTTCGCACCTGTACACAGTTAGATACTTTTTTGATTTGCTTGCGTTTTTTTCTTATTTAATTCCACTAATGCACACACAGAACATTTTCATTAACTACATAATCTAAAAACAACATATGTGTACGTTAATGTACGTATGAATGTTCTATATATGTATGCACATTAGGGGGGTCTTTATTTTTTAATTATTTATTTATTTTTTTGTTTGATTATGCGGTATGTCATCGGAGCCGCTCAGAAATGGTGACGATATGTAAATTATTAAACAGTTTTAGTAAATCACTGTCCTTTCAAACCATCACTTCAGTAAATACATCGGACATATAGGTGAGTAATTTTCCTAAACTGTTTATTTTGAAATTGGCATGAGTCACTTTACCGTAACGAAAAGTGGTGATTTTCCATGACTATATGAAATTAATTATACTATGAAAAATATAGGTATCCTAAGATATCAAGTACAAGTAAATCTTCTCGAAAGTTAGCATCAATATTTTTAAACGTGCTAAAGCCCAAATCGTGCCAAATATCGATTTAAAAGCAAAGTGACTTATACCACTTTCAAAATATATGGCTCTTATAGGACTTTTATTATACCTTCCTACTCATAAATTCTTAAAGTGAATTTTTTAACGACAATAATAAAGCTCTAAGTATAACTGTTACGAAAGGCAAAAATAATATCTGTCATTAAAAGACTTTTATTTAAGCTTCAAAAAATAAGTCATTAAATAACAAAATGGGATGAATTTAATTTTAGAACTTGAAAAAAGCTAAAAAACCTAAGCCTTTTAGTATTTGGAAGTTTATGGGTGCGACAGCTTTCTCTTAATGATTTTTTAGCTACACATTTTTTACAAAACGGTTATTTTCGGTCCCTGGTCGGAATACATTTTTTTAATGTATGTTACTGCATAACTTTGAACCACGTTAACCGATTTCTATAATTATTATTTTTAAAGGAAAGGCGGAGGTGGTCCCATACTAATCTGGTTTAGATCAAGCCATTGGATCATAAAGAAACTAACGGTACTCTTAATTTTTTATGAGAATTGAATTCGGCTTTGGTTTCTGCTAAAAAATTTCTATACTTGTTAAAGTATACTGAAATAATATAATAATTATTAATTCATTGAACTGCACTGTTCGGCAATCGGCTGGGGAATTGAGGAAGCCAGGTTTCTCTCAAAGTCTGCATTATATATAGAAAAGTAATTTCTCAGTTTTGCCAGGTTGGCGATTTTAAGCTTTTTTTTATACCCGAGCGCACTTGTGCACAAGGGTATATTAATTTTGTTCACATAACGGTTGTTTGTAACAGCCAAAACGAATCGAGATAGATATAGACAAATGTATACATAAATGCTCAGAATGAATAGAGAAATCGATTAAGCCATGTCTGTCTGTCCGTCCGTCTGTCCATCTGTCCGTCCGTCCGTGTACACGACAACTCGAGCAAAAATTGAGATATCTCAACAAAATTTGGTATGTAGGTTTCTGTTAATCCAAGGTAGGCTGGTATTGAAAAGGGCGAAATCGGACTGTAACCACGCCCACTTCCCATATAACGGTAATTTCCAGAAATACGAAAACTGCGATATTTTAGTAACTACTGAATATAATTCACTCAAAATTGATATTTACAATAATTTTCAGTCGAAAAATAAGAATATTGTAAATTTTTGGAAAATGGGCGTAGCCACGCTCACTTATGGTTACATGTATATAACTTGGTAACCCCTGCACCAATTTCTTCCAAACTTGGCACAGTTGTTGGCCTTGATACAGCATACTAAATGGCCGAAAATTTTAAAAATCGAAGAATAACCACGCCCACATCCCATATAACGGTAATTTTCGGAAATACGAAAACTGCGATATTTTAGTAACTACCGACGATTATTCACTCAAAATTTATATTTACAACAATTTATAAACGAAAAATAAGAATATTACAAATTTTTTGAAAATGGGCGTAACCACGCCCACTTATGGTTAAATGTGTATATCTTGGTAACCGCTGCACCAATTTCTTCCAAACTTAGCACGGTTGTTGGCGTTGGTACAGCATGCTAAATGGCCGAACATTTAAAAACTCGGGCAATAACCACGCCCACATCCCATATAACGGTAATTTAGAGAAATACAAAATCTTCGATAAATCAGTAAATATTAAAGCTAACTTATTCAAAATTGATGCTCGCAACAATTCTTTAGCAAGAAATACGTTTATGATAAAATTTTGGAAAACGGGCGTGGCACCGCCCACTTATGACCACATATATGTATATCGGTAACCGTTCTATCAATTTGTACCAAACCCGGTATTTTTGTTGTGCTTGCCACATAAAAGCAAAGCGTTGAAAATTATTGAAATCGGACTAAAATTACGGCCGCTTTTCATATAACGGTAAATTTCATAAATGCTTGAAACTGCAATATTTCGAAATTTAATGACGCTAATTTACTCAAAATTGATACACTCCGGCTTACTATCTAGCGGTAGGTTTCGGAAAGGTGAAAAAACATATATTTAATACTTGCGCCGGGTATTTAATGTTCGGCTCCACCCGAACTTAGACTTTCTTACTTGTTTCGATTTGAAATTGTTAGTCGCAGAGCAGCTTGTAAAATAATTAAAAGTGATTAAAATGGGAGTTTCGTTAAAATTTAAATCTGAATCTTTTTTTTACCAAAAAGCGTTTATTTTTACCAGAAATGCCGCGATTGCTGTGTGCACTTTGGTGCAAATAAGCATGAAAAAACCTTGTTTAGAAGCATTGTTGAGAAACATTACTTGCACTTTTACTTAGTGTTCCTTCCTTGTTTTTTTACATTAAATCGCACCCTAACATCCGTTTTCACTAAAAAAAAACTCAGATTCCTCGGACTACAAGTTCGCAAAAAGGTCTTTTGTATGTATAAATATTTGCAATTTAATTGTTTTAAAGGCTGCAATTTTAAGTTAAAATCGCCAACCTCGGAAAACTGAGAAATTTCTTTTCTATATACTAAGCAGACTTTCAGAAAAACTTGGTTCCATTAGTTCGCCAGAAAGAAAGTTAAAATGTCGTACAGTCTTATTACAGTAAATCATTTTGATGAAGGGTTCTAATAGACTTATATAAATTCATAGTAAAATACCCAGTATTCCTAATACGAACATGTTTGCTCATTAGGGTGGTCCAAAAAAAAAGTAAAGTCGGAATTTTAATGGTCTTACCCCCTAGGATTGTTCTACATCGAAAAAATTTACTTCTATATTTTCTTAAATCAAATATATTTGGGGGTCGCCGAAAGCGCCCAAAGTTTCAAATGTATTTTATATGGGGAAAATAACCTTTCGATGAAATTTTATTGAAAATCAATATTTTTCGATCGGAAAACTTTTGTTCTTTTCAGGAGACTTCCATTAATGATACCCAATTGTTTACTTAACCATTTTTAGCACTAAAGATGAAATGGTCCCCACATTACAATTTTGGGGGACACCTATAAAATGTAGTTACTATGCAAAAATGGTTAAATAAACAATTTGGTATTACTATTGGGAATATCCTGCTGCTAAGCAGAGTTTTCCGATCGAAGAATATTGATTTTCAAGAATTCTATACCACTTCTACGAAAAGTTGTTTTTTTTTTTAATATAAAATGCATGGAAAACTTTGAGCGCTTTGAGCGACCTCTAAATTTTTTTTGATTGCAAAATAAAAAACCACGGGCGAAGTTTTTCCGGTATGAAACAATCCTAGGGGGTGAGAGCATAAAAATTTCGACTTTAGTTTTTCTCATGCATTTTGGTACCAACCTCTTTCACATATACCTATGTGCAAAATAATAGCGGTGTGAAATTTGGACCAGTTTAGACTATTCTTAAAATTGATTATTGCTCTTATTAATTTCATATAATGGCCCTTATTTCAATTTATAAGTGATTTTAATTTTCACTTTCCGAATCTATAATGTAATATATGATTTTTTGATATATACATATGTGCATATTATGCTAAATTTCAATAACTTATGATTGTGCCAAAACTGAATGAATTGTGAAGAAAGCACATCTGTAAATGAAAGTGCCAAAAGTGGCACAACTGTACCTACTTTTCCATCACTGTGGCTACCTGACTGCTTCGCTGAATGATGGCGTTGTTCGAGTATTCATATGGTACTTTTCTATGGTTATGAAAAATATAACAGTCCCAGTACTTATACAGACATATGTACATATGTATATACATATATACCCTGCAGAAAATTTGACTGGCTCAGAACTAGCTTAGAACTAGTATTTTTGCCGACAGTACTAGTTCTAGCTCAATACCCAAGCAATGCTTTCAACTGTCCAGTTTTACACGGCGATGTCATTGGCGGTGTCAATTGTCGTCCAGTGCATTACTTTGCAACTAGTTTTTAACCCGTTCCGTTTTGGACAGTTTTTTTATAAGAAAACGTTTTTAAGATTCGATTTTTGGATATTTTTTTCGTTTTTTTTTTTCTTTGCCATGTTTGTTACATATTTTATTAAAAAACAAATTTCGTAGGCGGGACCCAACAAATTAAATTCAGTAAGTCTGAAAACCCACAACTGCCTCCTCCGCGACTTGAACTCGCGACCAACGATGCTTGAGTCGGAGGTCTTCTCGCCGAGCTACTTTCGTATTGTACGAGAAGTGAGAATTTGTACACTTTCACCACAAGTTTCAACTGTCCCGCTCTGCAGCACTAGTTCAGAGATAGTTCTGAAATATGTAGTTCGGAACTAGCGCTTTGCCAGGCTAATTTTTACTGCGGGGTATGTGTATATGTAGGTACCCTACACAAATTTTGGGACCACGTAATCTACTGGAACATAGTCTCAAACTATGTGAAAACGGCTCAGGTTGCATACTAGTAACTTGTATACCAGAGGTGATCAGGTCCATTTTGGTTATTAGTGTTGGTTACAAGGAAACGGGGTCCTGTACTAGTATTTAATTTAGTCCCACTTTTTGCAGTGTACATGTACATATGTGTGGTCGTAGCTTGTCTGCATTAATGGCATTTAGCTTCTCTGCTTTCCGGCTGGCATTTTTTACGGTTTCTCTGCCATCGGCCGCCACCACACTTATCGTTGCCGTTGCTGGTACATCTTAATACAGCCTGCCAACACGCCCACACTATGGTGGCTCTTATCCGTTGTGCCTTGCCGCTCATTTAGTGCACTTGTCAGCACGTTTAAACGTCTGCTTGTCTGTAGGGCAGTCTGCTTTTATATCAGCCTGTTTCTCCGTTACTACTTTGTTACTTAAATGTTTGATTATTTCTTGCCTGTCGCTTGGTCCGCCTATCTTTTTTTGCGGCAACGTTTAAGGCTTTTCTAATTTTTTCATTACACTTATTCCGAAGACATGCATATTCCCCTAATCTACCCAGTTTGTAATTTCAATCCACTTCCTTTCAGTGCTTTACTAATAGCAATATTTTCTACAAGAAATACATACTAGTTGGATACGCCTGTCAGCTGGGGACTTGACATTTCTAACTTTTGTTAGTTCTTTTCTCCCATTTTTATTGCTAGAGATACCGAAACTAACACATAAATACATTTGAATGAATTGGAACATGTTCTTTAATTCTTCGTAAGTTGCAGAAATTGTAGCAAAGCTGACTTTCAACCTGCCAATTAATTCGAAAAATACAAAACCTTTCAAAATTCGCAATTTTTTACTCAATCGCAATTTAGAGTAAATCCTACACAAATAAGTTTGACCTAAACTAAAATTAATCTAACCAAATGCACTTTTTCTCGTAATATGAGGCGAAGGTTAGGTACTTGGCGATTGGTAAGTTCTACATGCAACTCTGATAAATTTTGGTAAATATTAGAAGTACTCGTTTAAGAGTTCGAAGAATAATCATATTGCGAGGCATTTTTTTATTTTAACAACGCAAAGATCAACAAAACAGAACATCTCTACTACGTCTTCAGATTAGTTCAGCACAGTATCCCCGATTAATTAACGATGAGCAGCAAATTAAAATCCAGCGCTGGCTTGGTCATGTCCTATGAATGAACAGAAATGCTCCAGTTCTGAAAGTATTCAACGCGGCCCACGATGCCGGTAACTGAGGAAGACGAAAGAAGAACGCCATTCGATGAAAAGAGCAGGTGGAGAAGGACTTGGCTTCACTTGGCATTTCCAATTGGCGTCAGTTGGCACAGAAGAAAAACGACTGACGTGCTCTGTTGGACTCGACCAAAATCGCTTATTCGGTTACAGCGTCAATAAAGACGCACGGAGGCGTGAATGGTAAATACGCTATTTGCTGTTAAAAGTGGTAGGTATTGCAAAAGTAAGTATTGCGTCTACATACAAACTGAAATTCCATTATCGCTAATCTCGGGATCCGCTTACGCTAACGTCCCACATTGTTTCGATTATATCATGTGGAAAAAATAGTTAACGTACACCGATGTCGTTGAAACGTGACGTTTGCTCTAATTTTTCTTAGGAATATGGAAGTACGGTTAAATATGGGCTTTTTGCCACGCCCTCAACTCTTATAGGCGGAAACTTTAAGTTTCATCCGATTTCGATAAAATTTAGTTTGTACTCTATCTTTTATTAGAAAAAACTAAATATACACCCCTATTCTGCAACACTTTCCTATTCGGATTTTGCTACGAATCGTAGAAATGGTATGCTGCAACCCGAATCGTATCTTCGAACTTTCGAAATTCGTAATAATGGCATGCCTAAAAACGAACGAGTAAGCCTTTTTGCGTAATTTTGTACGAAAACAATTCTGTGTCGGAGGTGAGATAAAAGATGTAAACCGATGTGTGTTTGCAGGAAATATTAGTGGTGTTTATTTAAACAAATAAATTTGGCTTTCGCATATACGTAAATTTTTATCCACTGCTTTATATAAACGAGCCCCTTATCGAGAAACTTGGGTCCGGTTTAATTATTTGTACAATGATTTTCGGTTGTTGTGTCCAAACGCATAACCCGAATCCAAAAACTTTAACATACACGTGTAATCAAAGGATTAAACCTTCATTTAAAATATATGTTTCAAATTATTAATAAATGCGGTTAGCACTACGCACTTTTTTTGCAAATTTCGATGTGGGTTCTGCGCAAAAATACTGTGATATGCACAAGAAATATTGTATACCTCTGACATGCGGAAGCCCCTCTTCTCCGGCAACACAAAAAGGAGAATTCTACTTAGTAAAAGTTATAATCCCTAAGCGCGGCCGAAGGCAGAAGCAAGCGCAACAGGTGGTGGACCTAACAAAATGCATGTTTTCAATGGCTTGGAAGAAGCTGTTATTGTACTAACTGGATTGGGAACCAGTTCTGCAGGCATACGAGGAGTTCTGGCTTGTGGTTCAACAATTCAACCAGAAGCTCACAGAGATGCGCCCATAGTTACTATGCCCGGCAGCTCCGTATACCTTCGTGAGTCCATTGGCATAGCGCACTCTTACTCCGCTGCTACATATAACTCCATAATTTTCTTCAAAATATTTAAAATCAATCAATTTTACTAAAAACAAGCACATTATGAGTGTTTTTTTTAATTCCTTTCCACTTTGTTTTAATTCATACAGCTGAGTTCGAAAAACAACTGACAGCTGGCAATGCTGCACATATTTCCGCAAGGGTTGCAGCATGTCGATTTTTCGTTTTTTGTAACGTAGCTACGAATTACGAATTACGAAAATTCGGGTTCTAGAATAAGAGTGATAAAGTACATTTTTATGTGAAAGATTGAATCACAATGACGCCTTCGATTCTCAAAAAATGTGGACGCAATTAGTAAATGTGATAGAATTTCGCTTAATTCTACAACGCTTTTATCAACTTGCAATGTTGTGTGTCCAGACACCATTTTTAGCTATAATTATAGATTACAATCAAAGTTCCGAATGTATGTATGTACATTAGGGCGGGTCAATTTTTTTTCGACATCGTTCCTAGCAGATTCGGATTCTACATAAAATTCTAAGAAAAAAAGCCCTTTAGACCATAGTTCTAAAATCAATTTCGAGCCTGCGCAATTTTAAAAGAAATTATTTTTAATTAATACTAAGTCCATAATCAGATTAATATTTACTAAAGTGTTAGGAATGTTTTTTTTTTGTAGTAAAGAATTGTGCTCGGGAGTTTGGTGATATGAAAAATTCATTTCTGATATCTATTTTTTATTTAAAGAACCGCAAGATGGCGCTTCAAAGCAAGTCTACTATGTATTTGTGGAAGTATGTATGTATGTATGTACCAGGTTGCAGCCTGAACGGATGTATAGAATCGAATAAAATTTTGCCAAAGTATTGCCATGACTCCTGGACCTATAATAGGGTAAAAAAATTTAAACTCGCCAAGGGGGGGGAGGGGATGAGGGATACCTCCCATAGGGAAAATTTTTAATCAGCTCTAACTTCGGAATTATAGTCACATGAACTCGAAATTTGAAATGCACAGATACCTATGTTAGGTGCTTATGGAAAGATATATGTATATAAATGAGTTTGTAAAAAGGGGCGTGGCACATCTTATAGGTGTGGAATCTTTTATCAGCTATAACAGCAGGCAGTATTAGTGATCTCATTGTATTGGATTTTGAAGATTTGTTATAATTGATCAAAGTTAAATTCAAATAAATTATAGATGATATGAAGTTCACCGGGTCATCTTCTAGTCTTTAATATATACTCAGTTAATATACGGATTAATATTTACTAAAGTGTTACGAACGTTATTTTTCTAATACAATAAGAAAAAAATAAATATAATTTAAAGGAATGACACACAATGGCTAGAGTCGTCGCATGTGTGTATTCTTTCATATACATATATATGGGCCGTTCTTACGGTTTATATATTTTTCATCCACTCGCTTATTCCTTACCGAAAATTTTAAATAAAAATTTAACAAGTTTTAACCGCTGATACAGTACAGGTAGCAGTTTAAAATGGGTAACTGGGTAAACTTTATAAAGAAAACATATTCTCTGGCTAAATTAATAAGCCTGCCCGGATAACATAAAATCCCAAGCTTGATAAACATTTGGTGTTATAAAAGTTTTATAAAGCTCTACTTGTAATTAGGAAAAATGCCGAAAAAATTATAAAATTGATTCATTGATTGATTGATTGATAAAAATAGAGAGTGAGTTATGGCTATGACAATAGAAACTAGAAAAAAGATACCTCGTGTTGAAAGCAAAAAGGATCTAAAACCAAAAAAAAAATATAAATACATTGTTAATCATAAAAAAATTTATGATTCGAAAAATAATCTTAAAATATTGTAAATTTTTTTTGGTTTTTTAAAGTTAAGGGTAAATAAACCCTTAAATTTACAGTAACGAACAAAAGTATTGGCACAGTAAATTTATGCAGTTTAATAATCCATTCAATTTTAGTTTATCAAAGTGCAGGTTTGAAGTTGCTTGAAAATCTGAATATAAAATTGCAAATTAGTATGCAGATTTATTGAATTTTCCTGAGTTTTTCACAAAGTTTACACATTTGATTTTTATGCGTTTTAGTGTAGTATGAACTATGTTTTTATAAAAAATTATCGGAAATAAATTAAAAAATTTGCATATATGTAATGCGCCATGCATATATGTTACTGTGCCAAAACTTTTGTTCGACACTGTACATATCAAAAAATACATACAGTAACTTCTCCCGTTACAATAGTAAAAAATATGTAATTTGCTTTGTAGTGCAATCTTGCGGTTCTTTAAATAAAAAATAGATAACAGAAATTAATTTTTCGTATCAATAAGCTCCCAAGCACAGGTTTGTACTAAAAAAAATATATCCGTAACACTTTATTAGATATTAATCTGCATATTTTATCAATTTTTCGGAATATCTTTTTATGTATGTTACCGCGTAACTTTGGACTACGTTATCCGTTTTCTATAATTCTTTTTGAAAGGAAAGGTGGTTCCTCAGAGGTAGTCTCCTACTAATTGAGTGTAGATCCGATAATTGGGCCATGAAGAAAATAACGGTACTCTTAAATTTGTATATGAGATTTGAAGTCGGTTTTGTTTTTTTTTGTTTAAATTTTACTCCAGTGTCCACAGCTTCTATAAAAGAGTCGTAGGCCATATTTTTTTGTTAGTTCAATTGTGGAACATTTGTATGAACTGCTTCGGCTAATACTTCGGCTTTTGTTCTCTTCTTATATCGAGGCTGAGTGCATTGTTCGATGGGGTGATATCATTGCCAAACATGATAGTACTTTGTTTGCCATCAATAAACACTATCTTGACGGAGTTACAGTATTCCACATTGATGCGAGCCTCAAAAGTTTTGAACAATATTTCCGAGTATGGCTTTTAGTTTTTACCGCTCAGGTAGGTGGCAGGCCTATAGAAAATATTTCTTAATCAATAATTTTTCAAATACTTTTCGCTCGACACCTATATTATAATACATACTTTATCTTATTAGCTTAATTGAATTAAATTTTCGAAATTGGTGGCAGCTCGACTCAAAAATATTTTCAGTAGTAAGCCTTCTTAAACCCTTTTAATTTGATACCCATATTGCAATATTTAATTTATCTTATCAATTTTATTTAACTAAATTTTGAAACAGTTGGCAACCCCCCTCAAAAATATTTTTGCCTGTAAGCCTTCATAACCTCTTTCTTTTGACACCCATATTGCAATATCTAATTTAGGTAATTAATTTACTTATATTGGGATTTTTAAACAGGTGGCAACTCTCTATTTTTTCTGGTTTTAACAATCCGGATATTATAAAAAACAAACCAAAAAAATAAAAATATTCAAATCGGTCAAGCTGTTTTCAAGTCTTAGCGAGGCTAACGGACAGCAATCCAATTTTATATATAAGTACGGTGACCATAAATATGGATTCAAAATGAAGGACTATTTTTCAAAAATATGCCTACTTATATTTACGTAGTATAAAAATATCAAAAGAGTACTTATGATTCTAAATTCTTAATATATTTTAAACTTTAAAAATGAATCACATTTTCTTCATCGATATTAATCTTTTTTACATGAATATTTATAAAAGCATAGTAAAACATATTATAATTAAAATAGCTTACACGAAAAGTCTTTAAAAGATTATTTTATAGGCAAATTTTGAGTCGTTCAAAACGAAAACAATACCCTTTTTTTGTTTTTTGGTACTTTTCGCAGTTATTTGTCAAAAATCGACGTCATGAATCGACGTAAACGACGAGTTGCAAAGTGCCCTTTACAAAAATATATAATTTGCGCAGATTGCGCTCCATAGCATCTACATTTCTAATCCGATTTTCATTATCTTTGGCTCAAAATTTACTGTAGTGATATATCTTCTTCGAATTTTTAAAATAATGAAAAAAAATCAAATGAAATTGCGTATTTGATTGAAAATCTCATTTTTTTCGACTTTGACGACAAAATGCAAATGGTCGCCTGTAGCACTAATAATTTTCAATGAAGTCGCCACAAGTTATAAATTTTGGTAAGAGGCACATCAATACCCTTCGAGCTGTAAGAAGCTTACGTTGATTGGGAGATTTTTTCATGATATATTGAAGAAAAGCTACGAAAAGTACCAAAAAACACTTTTTTGAAAAAATCCATCCATTGTCCGATAATTTTAAAATAACGAATAAAATGCGGGACAAATGCAGGACACTTGAAAAAAATCAGTACATTTTCAGGTTTTTCAGGTTTGAAAAACTAGGCAGGACCGACCTTTGAAAAACAGTACGTTCCTGCAAAAAACAGAACGGATGGTCACCGTATATATAAGATATCTTCTTTTAAAAATGCGCAGGCTCGAAATTGACTTTAGAGCTATGGTCGGGAGGAATTTTTTTCTTAGAATTTTATGAAGAATCCGAATATGCTAGGAACAATGTCGAAAAAAATCGATCCATACAAATTGACCCGTCCTAATGTACATACATACATACGAGCACAAAATATTTTGGTAACATATGCACAAAATAAACCACACAAATATTTGCGCAAATACCAACTTTTACAATTAGGAATTGCGTGTATTTTGCGCAATAGTCTTCCGTTCTCTTTTCATTACAAGTTAAATTATTTTAATATCTGTAGCCAAATTTTATACAGACATGACTAAAAAAAATAAGTAAAACAAAAAAACAACTTTTTAATATACCACGCTTTTATAAATGGACTAAAAAGTAAAAAATAATATTTTTTTGTCCCATAGAATTTGGTTTGATAACTTTAGATTTTGAAATTTTAGCAAAAGTCATTATAAACAATTTATGAGATTGAAAATGAAAAGCGGGGGGCGCATGTAATAGACTTGAAGTGATATGGAAAGTAATAGAGGTATGTATGTATGTGGGTATATGAATAACCCACTGGGAAAATAGGTAAGCACCTTCCGAGGTAAGCCATGTTTTCTTTCAGTTTTTAGTACCAAAATTGTCATCATGGCCAATGTCATCTACTAGTAAAGCGCGAAATGAACACCTCCGACGACACATTACGTTGTCAATTGCAAAATAACGTGCAGCCGAAGTTATTTCCAAGCGCCGAACTACTCCGAGCGACTGCTCTGCGTTATGCGTAACTTACTTTGTAAAGCGGCTCAGAGGTATGTCTGATACCAAATGTATATTCTTAATTCCTACTTATATAAGGCGGCCACGTCTTTGTTAAAGTAATGGAGATTCGGCAGGGAAGTGGTAACCACCGCCAGGTGAAGGGCAATACCTTACCTGCAACTTACACTTCACCCGGCTGTCCTTACCACGTCACTGACGAATCTCCCTTACTTGAACAAAGACGTGGCCGCCTTATGTAAGTAGGAATTTAGAATGTACATTTGGTGTCAGACATACTTCTGAGCCGCTTTACAAAGTAAGTTACGTGTAATGCAGAGCAGTCGCTCGGAGTAGTTCGGCGCTTGGAAATAACTTCGGCTGCACGTTATTTTGCAACTGACAATGTAATGTGTCATCGGAGGTGTTCATTTTGCGCTTTACTGGTAGATGACATTGGCCATGATGACAATTTTGGTACTAAAAACTGAAAGAAAACATCAAAAAGAAATTATCAAAACAAACAAGTAAGGAAGTCTAAGTTCGGGCGGAGCCGAACATTAAATACCCGGCGCAAGTATTAAATATATGTTTTTTCACCTTTCCAAAACCTACCGCTAGATGGTCAGCCGAGTAAATTAGCGTCCTTCAATTTCGAAATATTGCAGTTTCAAGCATTTCTGAAATTTACCGTTATATGAAAAGCGGCCGTAATTTTAGTCCGATTTCAATAATTTTCAACGTTTTGCTTATATGTGGCAAGCACAATAACCACATCGAGTTTGGTACAAATTGGTAGAACGGTTACTGATTTACATATATGTGATCATAAGTGGGCGCTGCCACGCCCATTTTCCACAATTTTACCATAAACGTATTTTTTGGTAAAGAATTGTTGCAAGCGTCAATTTTGAATAAATTAGCTTTAATATTTACTGATTTATCGAAGATTTTGTATTTTTCTAAATAATCGTTATATGGGATGTGGGCGTGGTTATTGTCCGATTTTTCAAATTTTCGGCGATTTTGCTGTACCAAGGACAACAACTGTGCCAAGTTTGGAAGAAATTGGTGCAGCGGTTACCAAGATATACACATGTAACCATAAGTGGGCGTGGCTACGCCCATTTTCCAAAGATTTATAATATTCTTATTTTTCGTCTAAAAATTATTGTAAATATCAATTTTGAGTGAATTATCTTCAGTAGTTACTAAAATATCGCAGTTTTCGTATTTCTGGAAATTACCGTTATATGGGAAGTGGGCGTGGTTACAGTCCGATTTCGCCCATTTACCAATACCAACCTACCTTAGATTGAGGGAAACCTACATACCAAATTTCGTTGAGATAACTCAATTTTTGCTCGAGTTATCGTGTACACGGACGGACGGACAGACGGACGGACAGACAGACATGGCTTAATCGATTTCTTTTTTCATCCTGATCATTTATGTATACATTTGTCTATATCTATCTCGATTCGTTTAGGCTGTTACAAACAACCGTTATGTGAACAAAATTAATATACCCTTGTGCACAAGTGCGCTCGGGTATAAAAATATTAAATGTGCATGCGATTGAAGCGATTTTGTAACATTGTTGCCCTCGGATACGTCTAAAGTCGCCGAGGTACGAGAAGATATCATCATTTGTAATCACACGAACCGCACAAATTCTGTGAAGAGGCCTGCACGCCATGCATATTTTGAGGAGGTCAACGATGGGGTTCAACGTTCTGCCTCTACAATAACACAATGCAGATTTACTTCTCGTTCCTAAGTCTTTCTTTGTTGTTATTTAATGAACTGCTGTTACAGTACCGGCATGTTCACAATCTCCCGCAGCGAATCATTTTAATACAGCAGTGATTCCAGGAAAGTGGTACAGTGGTTTTTCATGTAGACTAAAAAGAACCGGATGCTGGTATGACAATGAGTGAGGCGCGACGAAAATTGCTGGCGGCAGAGATTTAAGCACTTGTGTATTTTCAATGCTGCAGGATAGTACGCCACCATTACCGTTGTTGAAGAGATTCTATAATGTTGAGTTCCCTGAGACTGAATGCTGGTTTGATTCCATCGCTGAGACCGGACTCACACATTATCGATTCTTCACTGATGACTCCAAAACTGACTCTGGGTCATGATCTGGGGTCTTTTTCGAATTTAATGGAGATAAGCTTCACTTTTCTGTAGAGGAATATGCTTCGGTTTTCTAGGCTGAGGTAATTGCAATACTCAAAGCCATGAACTAAGGGTGGAACATAGGTGGAGGGGAAGGAGTTTACGTGACTGCAGTGACAACCAAGCTGCACTTAAGGCATTGACCAGCCCTCTATTTAAGTACTTCCGAACTAGTTCGGCAATGCAAGTCTCGACTAAAATATGATGGTGAACATAACGAGGTTTTTTACTCTGGGTGCCAGGTCACTCTGGAGTACCTGGTTATGAGACATCTGATCATTTGGCCTGAGTTGGCTCAGACCAGGCATTCCTCGGTCCGCAACCAGTGTTAGCACTCCCACCTTCGGCAATCGAAGCCACCATCAGAAACTGGGTGAATACTTCGCTCAGAAAGTACTGAGAGGCATCGAGGGGATGCAGGTGGGCAAAACTCATGCGGAACAAACACCTGACTGTGATAGGCGCAAATGACAAGTCCATTTGCCCATCTTGCCTTGAAGAAGATGAGACGGTGGAACACTTTTTGTGCTTCTTGCTTGCTTGTTTATTTGCCATCAACTTTTTTAAACTCGTTATTACCTCTATTGTCAGTTTCTGAATAAAAAGTTTGGCGTAAAAACCCTAGCCGTTTTGATGTTTTAAGTTTTGTGTTTTAAAAATGTGACACATATTTTTCGCCTCACTTTAAAACTCGAAGCGATAAAAATGAAAATGATGCCATTAACACAAATAAACCATTTTACATATACTCCACGTGCAAAGTCAAGAGTGAGCCGAACATTTGATGAGTTTATGGTGAAGATAATGTAAATAACGCTAGCGATCGCAGTGCTCATAAAAAATATAACTCTTCCGAGCGAGAGAGTATTTTGACGTATTTCATATTACGTAATCATATTATTTTTATAAATAGAACAAAAGAAAATATTTTGCTTTTATTTTGACCACTCTGAGTTTAGTTTTTGAATTCACCCACGATGCAAATTTACATTGTTAGATCTAATTTTCACATTTAATTATTTTACGGGCTTTGGGAATATTTAGAAATATATCAGCAGGGGGTCCCCCTAGACCAGTAAATTTATGAAAGGGGTATACGAGAAAAAAAGTTTGGGAACCTCTGTAATACAGCGAATCAGTCTAATAGAATACAACATATCTGTGAAGTTTCAAGAGTGCACCAGGAAATTAAAAAAAATGGCAGCATGCAGAATATCTTTCGCAGCTATTTTGTAATTATTGAAATTTTACGATTTTTTTATTTTCAAAGTTTAAGGGCCGGTTGCTCAAAGGATGGTTGACACTAACCTTCAGTTAACATGCATTTAACACGGTGTCGGTAACGTTGATAACGATGCTTAACCGGAGATTAGTGTCAACCAGGCTTTGAGCAACCGGCGCTATGATATTTCAAAACGTCAACATTAAACGGAGAGAATGTTTTTCTTGCCAAAGCGTACGATTCTAGTGTAATAAGCAGGGAACGGAATTTATGGAAATTGCCTTTTTTCTGCTAAAGAGATATTCGATCAAGAATGTCAACGATTTAGCTTTCCCTGATTCCATATATACACATTTGATGTTGCCTTTTTTAAGATATTTGCCTTTTTTGCCTTTTTTAACATATATGCCTTTTCTTGCCCTTTCAACCTTTAAATAAGCGATTATAGCATTTCCAATTTTTTTTTAAGATTAAAAAATATACACATGCCCATGCGGCTTATAGAAGCGCAGGGACCTCTTGCTAATTGGTGTTGGAAAAATTCAAAGCCGTTTTCTCAGCTAACGTAGGCTTGGATAAAAACGTGTGGATAAAATTGTAAAGGGCGAGAAAAACGCCCTTATTCCCGATAATATGAACGTTTCAAACGTTCCATATTTAAATTGGGCTCCACTTGTATCAACTTACGTCGAGCGCACATTTAGTACATTCAAAGCTTTTCTTCGCGAAAATCGAATGAAAATGCTGCCAGAAAATTCAAAATGCATCTTGTGGTTCAATGTTACTATAACTATACAGATTAAAGTTTTATCAGTTAGAAACTCGAAAGGATAAAATAGTCAAAGATTCAAAGTACAAATTTTTCATATAATGAAACTAGTTTATAGTTTTTCTTTTTTTTAATTGTAATATAAATGTTTCTAAAATAAATGTATTTTTTGATTATTCTTCGTATTTTCTGTCTTTTTTTTAGTGCCTTATTTTGCAATACCTAGTGCCTTTTCCTGCCTTTTTCGCTATTTTGTTTTGCCTTTTTTGCAATACCTAGTGCCTTTTCCTGCCTTTTTCGCTATTTTGTTTTGCCTTTTTTGCAATACCTAGTGCCTTTTCCTGCCTTTTTCGCTATTTTATTTTGCCTTTTCCAGCCTACTTCGTTATTTTATTTTGCCTTTTTTATAGGTTTTTAGGTCCTAAAAATCCGTTCCCTGGTAATAAGACTAGTGCCTCACCAAATTAAAAAAAAAACATTGAGTGAAAGATGACTATGATTTGAGAAACTAAA
>NW_023462160.1:0-20739 GCF_013731165.1 Rhagoletis pomonella | reverse complement strand
TTGTGGGTGAATGCAAGCATGCAGCTGATTTCTTACAGTTACGCTTTGCCAATTTTGCACATTGCACACGTGTGTGAATGGTGAATAAGTGGGTGGAAAATTTTTGCACCCGGAAATTTCTAAATTTATTTAGAGGACACAAGTTTGACCTTTACTTTGGATTAACCACTGGCAATTTAAAACATTAATTAATTCGATTTGAAAAGGCTTTTTGGTCAATTCATTCAAACACATGATTCAAACAGAAAAATGAAAATTAAAGAAAACAAGAGTGAGAGCGCAAAGTTACAAAATTTGGTAGCATAGTATTCTTCGTACTTGGTTCGGAAAAAGGAGGAGAAAATCGGTCGCAATATAAACAAGTAATTTTTAAGCAAAAAAGCCAAAACACAACCGACTTCAATTATCATATAAAAAAATAGGAGTACCATGATCCAATGACGTGGTCCAAAGTTATGCGGTAACATATTTACATAAAAAAAATATTCCGACGAATTGATAACCTCCTCCTTTTTTGGAAGTCGGTTAAAAGTAAAGTTGTTGTTGTAACAGCATACAAAATTCCCCAGTTTTTGGGGCCTGTCCTTGGCCAGATATAAATTTGGACTCTTCCGGTAATATGCGATTTGTATCACTGTAGATTAAACTGCTTGCATATTTGTGTGCAATAGTTGGCGCTATTTAAAAACAAAGCTGCAACCCTCTTTATGGCATGTTTTCCTCGAAAGTCAAAATCAGCTGTTTTCATTTGGCACGCGAAAGGTAAACAAAAACAATTGGCGGTGGGCAAAAACACCAACACTGCTGTTTTGCGCGGTCGTGCGCACAACGCATCGCCATGTATTGTAGACGTTTCTTTGCACAAGATATTTGTGTTTTATATGGCTAACAAAAAGTGCACATAGCCATATGTCACTGTAGTCAAAAATAAAGAGCAGACTGCATAGCAGTCCCAGCACGCGGTCAGTGAAGAGCACAACCATTCCATAAACAGTGCAATAGCATTTAGCAAGATTTAGGAATAGTAACAAATTGGCAAGATGCAAGTGGAGCGCAGCACACAACAAACGAACACAACACCCGCAGCTGGCGCAACAGTTGCCCTAGATGGGGCCGCAAAGTGTGCATCAAATGCAAATGGTAAAAGTCAACAGCAGCATCGGCGTTTGCAAAACGTTGGTACACTGCAGCGCGAGGACTTCGATGGCGGACCGGTTAGCGTGAACGAAATCGAATCGGGGCTCTACTTGGGTAAGCTTTTGGGAGGACTTCAATGACACTGCACAACTTATCCTTCATTTTCACCTGCTATACATAGGTAACTTAACCGCAGCGACCCACATGGAAACATTGAAGAACTTCAACATAACACACATACTGACGCTAGACTCAGTGCCGTTGCCGCAACACATAACACAAGCAAGCTTTCTTACAACCAAATACGTGCACAGTAAGCTAAATTTTGCGTGTTCTAACTGCAAAACGATTAATAATATATGACAACTCTCTGCAAGAGGAACATACCTAACTCCTAGCGTACTTACAAAAGAAAAATATAAAATCAATAAAATTAATTAATTTTCGCCCTTGTGCTCAGTAAGTTACTTAGCACTGCTCTCAAAAGGTCAGCATATTTTCATTTATGCATTTTTTCCAATATTATAAAAATAGAACATATGTATTATTATGTCAAGAACAGCAGATTAAATACCATTTCTTTTCCGGCCTCACAATCATCCACAAGGTCCCTCTTGTGGAAAACATTATACGCAAAACCTTGACGAGACATTTTCAGCTGGCTAGGCTTCTAATGTACATACATAGTTTATCCTTTATCACATAAACACTAATACGCATGTGGGCAGTCTACGCTAGCCAAACGCGCATTTTTTACGTATTGAGACGCACTTTTAACAGCAGTCATGTTCATATGTAATCCTAATAGGTCTCATGTAAGTTCCTCTGTACGCAGTTTACATATGTACACCATAACATCCGCTTTTTTCACACTATGCTACCTCCACCTCTTGTGTATGGCTTTCAATTACTGCTGTAGCCATAAAATTTGGCTTGTGTAGGTTTTATTAAATTTTAATGTTTTTTTCTGCTGCCATACACCACCCACACCGCCGGCGGTCATTGACAAGGGTAAATAAGTGGCATCGCACGTCACATACCGTTCAAACCGCTGCCACACATATTCGAGGGGCCATTACATAGGCGCATCTTATGCATACATATGTACACCCACATGTGTATGTGCATATGTACCTCCAACTGCCACTCATATCAGCTGGCTGGTTGGTTGCTTAATGTGGAACCTTTGCCACCCATTGCCTTGGGCTTGCTTTGACGTTGACGGATGTGGATTTGTTTATTATTATGCTATTATTTGAATAAACGCATAGTAGCGACAGGCTTGAAATATTTTATTGGCAGCGCGGCTACACATCGGCGCAGTGCTTATATTAGCCATCAGTATCGGACGTAAGGCGGGTGGACCAGCAAAGACCTCTAGAATTGCCATATTTCACACATGATGAAAATAAACAAGTACTGACATCTATAAACAGTGAATGTGCTGATATGTGGCGTGCAATGGAACGGGAAAAATCTATTCAATATTTTTGTAATGCGATGTGGGCGGATGACAGAATTGTTTACATGAAATATATTAAGGTCCGTAGCGCTGTTACGTAGATGTTACGCAAACAAGAGTTTAGGGCCGACCTCTGCTGCTCCTGATGTAACTTCCCCTCTCAGTGATAGGAATTATTATTTTCTATTTCTTTAATCCTTTCAAAATACTTACGACATCCCATAAGTGTGCTTTGGCCCAAATTATGCCTTGAGAGCTTGATTCAATCTTTATTATACATACGTATATGTTAATGCATATGCATTTCAGATTCTATTAAGACTCAAAAACTTCCTTTGAATCTCATTTCCAGTTGCCGACATGCCCAAGGAGGATATCTTGCATCATCTAGATACTTGTACGGACTTCATAAGAGAGGCTTTGGCTCAAAATGGGAATGTGCTCGTACACTGGTTAGTACGCTCCCCTGCACTACCAACTCAAACCAATTAAATACGAAATTATTTCTACCTTTAATATTTTTCTGAACTTTCCTTCCTTTTCAGTTATTTCGGCGTCAGTCGCAGTTCCGCAGCAGTCATAGCTTTCATTATGAAACAACACGATGTAGAGTATCAAGCTGCTTTTGATTTGGTACGCTCGAAACGTCGCTTCGTGCAGCCTAATCCGGGTTTCGTGTCGCAGCTGAAGCTCTATCGCCGCATGGGCTGCAAAATCGACGCACAATATCAGCGTTACAAACTCTATCGTCTACGTTTGGCTGGTGAACAAGTTCGTAAAGGTATGGTGTTAAAAATTAGTTTTGCTACAGCGAAAAAGTTATTTACTTTGCTTCTTATTCGTCATTAGCCAAAATATTGCCACAATCCTTCAATAGTCTGATTAAGTCGGATCCGGCCGTCACGCAAGAGAATCCAGAACCCATTGTCTATCGTTGTCGGAAATGCCGGCGCGTCTTGGCTTCCAAATCACATGTGCTACTCCACAATAATAAATCGCTTGCTGCGTCAGCTACCGCAAACAATGGGCTGCCACCAACGTCAAGCAATGCCAACGCCAACACAGATGCACAGCAAGCGCCTCGGTTGCTCGAACAGATCGCCGCTCAAATACGCAAGGCTTCACTGAACTCACCCACCGGCGCTGGTGCTGCCGATGCTGCCAAGGAGCAGCAGCCGGCCGTTTGTCGCGATATAGTGTTTGTGGAACCGATCTCCTGGATGCGTAACATCTCACACAACACACAAGGCCGCTTGCACTGCCCGAAATGCGAGCAGAAGGTGGGTAATTTCAGCTGGATCAACGGCTGTCAGTGCCCATGCGGCGAGGAAGTATCGCCGGCCTTCTATTTGATACCATCGCGCGTGGAACTATCCAAAGCCGTGCAGAACGTACAAACCACACTTTAGATTAGTTACCGAGTAGGTAGACTGCCCCACTGGTAAAATGTTGAGCATTTATTCTCAAAAGTATTACTAATTGGATATATAAAATATTAAAAAATAAACTAAACATGAAATCAAAGTTTACAATCTTAATGTGAAATAAAAATGCTTCCATTGTATGTAAACCGAGACTCAAATTAAATAAGATACTTGTTCTTAATAAATCACATCTCTTAGCTAATATATCAAAATTTTGCAATTCGCTTAGGTACATAAAAAATATATTTAAAAAAATGTTCAATGTTTGTAGCGGCTTTTTCAAGATTAAAAGAACAAGGAAGTAACGTAAAAGAACTTAACTTAAAACGTTAAAGAATATGGGTTTCAGAAGAGCCAAGTGATTTTCAGAAAAGTTTAATATGCAAAAATTGTCTGTGTTTTCAAAAGAAAATACAAAATATAGTCTGAGTTTTCAAAAACTTAAAAAAAAATTAAGCATGTTTACAACAGAATAACCATGGCATAATTTCGAAAGAGGACATAATGCGGACCATTTTCCCTGAAAGGTTAAGGTTACGGTGTATTTGTACTGCGACAACAGTAGTTTAAAGAGTTAGGGCTTAGATGTTTAAGGAAAAGCTTTTTTATTTTAAAAATATATGTATGAAATATACTTGCACTTTAACCCAGCAACATCCCACATAACCTTTTCTTCAAAGAGTACAAATACTAAGTACAATATTTCATACGATGTCCTCAGGAAAAATAATCCTTATCAAAATATAAGGGCGGTTTGTAAACAGCACAATTCTCGCGGTCCCTTCAATTACACACGAAAGAATACATTCCAAAAAAAATGCAAAGCATCAGTCTATTTTATTTCTAAATCTCTGTAGATTGCAATGCCAAATGTGCTTAGCTACGGTTAGATGCTAGTTTTCAACTAGGTTGCGCAATCTTCTGGTTCGGTTTAGAAATAAGAGACTGATGCTTTGTATTTTGGCGTTTTGGAATGCACCCAAATTATGAAAAACAACTTCACAAATTTCCCTCATGCGATTTATTTAATTTTATATATTATCTACATGTACGATATTACTTTCATGATAGGCCAAAAGGTGCTATTTGCTTTCCTCATATTTGCTTAAACACGAGATCTGCGGATATTTTGTTGTTCGCTCACTACCTCTAATTTTTGATAATCTCGTCGAGATTTTGCTCGCGTTTGAGTGCACACAAATCCAAACTCAGAAGTGCTGGAATATAACTTTGTTAAGCGGAAATGGTCGGTATGATGCCCTCTTTCAAAATTATACCACTCTTATTCTATTGAAAAAAAAAAACAAATGGAATGATTGTCTTATTGAGAAAAAAACACCGCTTTAAGGTGGCCAAAAACAGATGCGATAACTATAAAAAGCAAAATCCCGTAAACTGGCGCGATACAATACACTGTGGTGCTTCATCTTCGTTATGTTAATATGGGGTAATAATTGACGAGTTAAATTATTCATTTAATTTCAGAATTGAATAATGAACAAGCCACTCTATCGCTCGATCAATCGTGCTTACTAGAATACAATTTTTTAACGCATCGTATCGTTCTGATATGTACATCTGTACATCCCATATACCGTATTGATTGCATATCTTAAATATTTGTTTCGCACCGATAGTATCGCATCTGTTTGAGGCTACCTTGAATGAGATATGAAAAATGTATATCTCACATTTGCTGCAAGTGCCATAACAAAAAAAAAAAAATTGTTAGTATGTAGAAATAACCGCTACCTGCTCTGTGTAAAAATTTCATAGCTGTACCGACTACCAGTAACTCACTAGAACAACATATGTATATTAGGGTGGCCATGGAATTTTTTTTTTTTTTTGAAATTTGAAAACCCCCTAGTTTTTATCCTTTTTATGAGAAATATTATTGCATTTTTTTTTTTTCAAAATCGTTTAGAGCTGCCCTTTTGGTACATAAAATCGCTCTTTAGCAAAAAAATTGGTTTTTTTAAAAAAATTTTGGAAAATGGGTGTGGCACTGCCCACTTATATATGTGTACTCAAAAACTACTTCACCAATCTCGACTAAATTTGTTGAAATTTTTTTGCTAAAGAGCGATTTTATGTATCAAGTTTGAATAAATATTGATGAATTTCTTAGCCACACTGCTCAAAAATCGGAAATCTGGTTAATACACACATATAAATACAAGGCTGTATTTAAAAAGAGTTGTCAAACTTTGACAATTTTTATGCGATTGAAAAATAAATTTAATTTTAGATAGTACTACATATTTTTAATTTGTGGAATTTAGCCATGGTAAAAACTAAAATTAAAAAAAAGGTGTTTTTTTTTATTTGCCCGATGAAAACTCCCAACAATCCAAGTCTGACAATAGATTATTATACATCATTTTAAAGGCCTATAAATCCACTTCTCACAACATGCTCGATCTTTAAAATTTAATGAAAAATAGTCATTCAAAGACTGATATATCTACAAAACCATATTTTCTGACCTAAAATGACAAGTCGCGACCTCTTAATGATTTTTAAAAAATCTATAAAAATAGGAAATAGTATTTCTCATAAAAAGGAAGAAAATTAAGAGGTAGGGTCTTGAAATTGAAAAAAAAAAACTTTTCGATGTGCACCCTAATGTATGTACATACATACAGTATTGGTGTTATCTATAGCACGCCATTTCAAAGTGATATTGTGTGCCACTTATGCTTATATATTTATTTGTAAGAATTTTCAATTAAAATATAGTTCTTTCTCTAACAAACCCCATATAAACCCAAGTTTAACAATTTGTAGAAAACTTCAAAAAATGGCAACAAATTTTCACCTAAGTTTCAAACTTTTTTCTCGGAAGTGTTAGAATTTTTTTGAGTACACAGTTTTTTAGCCACTGCAATTTTAGTCTGATAATATGCAAATTTCAAGTGGCTACGAATTACCGTTAATTTTTTAGAATTTTTTTTTGTCGCATTAACTTTCATATAATGAATAAACTCAATTTATTTATATATGGATAAAAACCGCAACACCATTGGGGAAAGAAATTCTAAAAAATCAACGGTAACTTTTAGTCACTTGAAACTTGCACATTATCAGACTAAAATTGATTAGGCTATAAAACTGTGTATTCAGAAAAATTCAAACACTTCCGATAAAAAAGTTTGAAATTTAGGTGAAAATTTGTTGCACTTTTTTGAAGTTTTCTACAAATTTTTAAACTTGGGTTTATATGGGGTTTATTAGAGAAAGAACTGTATTTTAATTGAAAATTCTCAAAAATAAATAAATAAACATAAGTTGCACACAATATCACTTTGAAATGGCGTGCTATAGATAGGACCAATACTGTATATCGCACGTTTAATAAAGAGATGTAATTCAAAATTTACGTTTTTTTTTGAGATTTCATCATACAATTAAGAAGCTTGATAAGGAGAATATGGGTGTATTCGAGTTGCAATTAATGCGGCAATGTTACTTTTTATGGAAAAGAATCACGCTATACGCGAAAATTTGGGCGACTCTGCCTACATCAGTTGCTCATCATTGGCCAAGTCAAAATCAACATACAATTTTTTACTGCGTAATTTCTGTAGCATTTCAGAAGATTTTCAGTTGAGCATCAGCATCATATTATCAAGAAAGCAACAAGGCTGCAGTATTGCGGTAATTATTACGTATAAAAACTGGACTTAGCAACTTTTCACTCTAAGCTAGCGATATGTAAACAGCTGTTTTTCTCGAGTTTTTGATTATGGCACTAGTGCAGCAAATGTGCTATATGATTTAATTAATAATTAACCCGTTTTATAACAATAAAAAAAAAACGTTAAATGTATGTATGTATGTCAAGTAAGTAAACTAATCGTTAAGTCACGCATATATAAGAAATTAAATCATTTCTATGTACGTGACTAGTCATTGAGAATCTTTGAAATAAATAAAAAAATAATAATATAATAAAAAAATTTCGATTTCAATAAATTAGAGTTTTCATGCAACTTCTGGCGTTTTTAATTAATTTATGGTCGCCGAATTGTCCGACAATGGATAAACATACTCACCCGTAATTTTTACTAGGTTATGAACTTTTTAAATTTAAATTAAATTCAAGTGCAATTCAGCTAAATGCACTTATTGTTGTGATTGTGAGAGCATCATAAAAATTCAACAAAACAATTTTGGTGGAAATGTTTCTGAAGTCACAGCACTCAGCCGGATATAACTTCATTTCTTGCAACTCACATACATATATGAAAATGAAGCAAAATAATACAATATTCGCCATGTTTTTGCTTCGAATTCGCATATTTTATTGAAAATTTTCGTAACCAGCTGTATTTGATAAATTACTCCGCTACTTTAATTAATACCTACGAAGCCGGGTAATTCTTTTTTGCTTTTGCCTGCGCAGGTTTTTTTTTTTTTAATAAGTAAACGGTCATTTTGTACAACGAGAAAAGCGCCTACATGTGTAATATTTTGTTACAAGTTGTTTAGCTTTTTAACTTTTTTGTAATTTTTCATATAAAAATCGCGCAATATGCTGATTTGATTTGCCTCTAATAAGTACTTTAAATTATAAATTAAAAACTTAAATTTCAAAATGAGAAACAACACCAGTTCAATCAGTAACAATACATGTTCATAATAATTCATTTCGCTTTAAAAATATTCAAATATTGTTTTTAACGTAAAAATCGCGCTTAATTGCAAAAAAGTTCAAAAGTTACAATAATTAGAAAAATAATGAAGTAGATAAATTAGTTGGTAGCGATTTACCGTTTGCCAATTTGTTTGCTTTTCTTTTTCGTTTATAAAATTACGCATTAGAAAACTCAAGCATAAACTCAATAGTTAAAAATTCACCTCTTTTTTGGCTATATCGCGGCCTAACGGGCATGCTGCCGGCTCGGCCCAAGCGCCTTTGGTTGCTCACGTGTACGGTGTTGCTGACGGCTGTTGTCGTTGGGGATTATAAGTACTTGGCTGTTGTTTCTGTTATTTATTATTAGGGCAAATAATTGCTCGTCTGCTGTGCACAGCTGTTTGTGTTTGAAAAAAAATGTTGATTTTTGGAAGGTGTCTGTTACCTGCAATAAGTTCACTCTTTGTTGATGACTGGCTCAGCAGCTGAAGTCACGCGGACTACAGGAACAAAGGAAGCAGTTGGTGATTGTTTTTAGAGGGCGTTGTGATTATAGTTCCATTTTGATGCACTGTCTTTTCGCGGGTGATTTCTGTAAAAGTGCACAGTATTGTGAAAGTTTTTGCGAATACTTCGATTTATTAGCTGCTAAAAACAAAATACCATCACATAATAATAAGCTTTCTTTTATAGCTTGAATTAGGGAGAGTAAAGATAAAATTGTTTGCTTAAAGGAATTATGAGGTAGGGAATAATGCGCTGTGCCAGCGTTGGCCACGAAAGTTTTTTTTTTTTTAAACGAACGGAAGCTGAATTTCAAAATGCCTCTAACATGTTTATTCTGCGCGTTACCCATAATTTTGTAACCGGGAAAATTTTATTACCAAAAAATGTTGGCACACTTGTAACCATAATATTAATTACGTTGTCAATATAAACAGCAATTCAGCTCTGAAAGGGTTTAAAAATTTACAGCAACTTTATTTACCGGTTACCAAAATTTGTATTATCAGCGCAGAATAGACATGTAAAAGATGCTTTGTGGCGCTGAAAAGTATGCAATACACACAGGCAGAGTTTGTTACTAACAACGAAAAAATTTTAGATGAGAATTTCGGTTTTAACAAAATATTTGTTGTTCATTTAATTTTCGCTCAACATATTTTATTAAAAATACTTTCGTGGCGCATTTAAACAAGTATTTTTTTTTTGTGCCGAAAAAGGTTGATAAAGTTTTTTTAAATAATTTTAGTCTAGAATTCATATTTTTATGTTTTCGTAAATGGCAACGTTTTCGTATATGGAAAAGAATAAGAATATTTCACATAATTGAATAACTTACTGACTATTTAAAAATTATACGAGAAAACAACACAAGTTAGCCGTATCATAAATTATTGTTACCTTTGTAAAGCGGGTATGAAAAAATTGAGTTTTCCACTAAATCACACATCAACTTCAATCCCTTTACTTCCACCACATTACTTTTTTAACTTCCCAACACACAAAATCTTTTTTTCCTACTAAATAAGAATGAAGACGCAATTTGCAAAATTCAGTTTTTGTTTAAACAATTACCTCGATGTGGGTGAATGTGTGCGTAGTTTATTGAGCGTATTGTACGAAGTAACGAACTGGCGTACGAACGAATGCGTACGCGGGTCACTTAAATTCTACAAACGTTATTGGTATGGTAATCTTCAAATGTTGACTTCCAGAACATACAGTACGAAAAATACGAGTATTAATTTGCTTCTTTTGATTTGGTTTTGTCATTTAGTTAAGTGTTATGTTTTTTTTTATGCTACATGTTTGAAAAAAATCCAAAAAGTACCTTGTAATCGAGTTTGTTCGGAGGGGACTGGTCTTGTAGTCGCTACTAAACTGGGTTCGGGCGGACATTCAGTCGCTCGTGTATATGTGTATGCGACCGACTATAGTCACTTATCATCGCTTTGTAAGTGAATTTACGCTATGAAAAGTTAAACAAAGAACTCAAAAATTAAAACCAACTACCTTGCAATAACATAATTTTTAATCTATTATTTTTTTTTTTTTAATTTTGCTTCAAATGTACCTCGAAATGACGCAGCCAACTTAACGGATTTTATACTCTGACAATGACGCAACCTACGGCAATTAATGGTGGCATTTTGTGACAATTAAAGCCAGCTGAGAGTGGAGTCGCATAGGTAGAGCATGCGCTGACACGGCGTTGCAGTTACGCTGCAACGACTTCAATGTGCATGAATGTCTCTCCGCCTAACAATTAAAAGTTAATTTTATTTTTTTTCCAATTCTACATACATTAATAATGTTGCAATAAAATAAAAATAACTAGGGAAATATGTTTGCTACACCGAATTTAAACTTTCGGGGAATTTTAAAATATTTAATTTAATTTAGTAGTCCACTTATGTGCAAACAGCGTTATAAAAATAATAGTAAGCCATAAATTAATAAAAAAAAAAAACGTCTACAACAACAAGTAACACCCAACTTGTATATTTCTTTTTATTATCTGAATATTTGGATAAATAAGAGCCTAAATTAAAAAAACAAAATCGCAGTGTGGTAGTTTTTGCAAATTTCTTATATAAAAATTTAATATAGCGAGTTTTGAAACAGTAACTTTTACATAGCTAGCTTTTTTTAGCTTTTCGCGTTCTCTCTTCCATGAAGGTTGGTCTGCTTCTTTTTTAAGACGTCTTGCACTAGGCACCGAAACTACCACGTTTTCCTGCAGTTTTCTAAGTTCATCAGAAGATGGAGACTTGAAATTGTACAATACATACATATGTAAGTATTATAGCGACTTTTGCAAGAGTAATTAACATTTGATGCTATTTTTTCAGAATATAGAAAGATTTTGCACTGAATTGTTTGTGAACATGAAACTATTTAAAATACTGGTACGTTACCCACCAAAAACTAAAAATCGAAACAAATTTACATAGGGCACTTTGCAAGTGGACTACTCAATTGTTCAGTTTTTTTTTATTGAAATTTGCGGAAAGCCCAAAAAGCATGCAGGTTTCTATTTTTCTACAGTGAATCCTATGTTGACACTGCGACTAATCTGCTATATGCACCGTTTACCAGCTAAACTAATTAACTCATTCGATATGCGTTTGACCAACCACTTCAGGCGCTCACGTTTCATGAATATTGTGACGTTCAACCTATTCTAGACAAAACACAAATCATTCGTAATGTTAGATGAAAGAGGGCTTCGCTTATTGAGCACCCAAAACTAATTACACCCCCAAATAATGTAGCACGCGTTTTCTTTTTAAATGTACGCATTGATATGAAAAATATACTTGTATATATAAATTCTAAATAGAAATACTGTTAAAATGTTAATTGTACTCACCTTGTTCTACGACTTGAGAGTATTCTTTTATTAGATTAGGCTAGATTTTTAAGTTTATATAGTTTGCTTTTTTTTTTTTGGAGTACCTCAATCCGCCACGTACGAACTTGTGTTGTTGGTGTGTAATTAGTAGCGGCTGTGACTACGGCTCCGGCTGCGGCTATAACGATCCCGGCTGCTGCGTCGATGACTGCTGCGCGAATGTGAACGTCTGCGATGCGATGATTTATGATGATCTATATCCAAAATTAAAATATGTTAAACAGTTGATGGAGAATCTGTCATATTTCCAATTATGCGACTTACGACGGTGTCGGTCGGCCGAGTGTCGGCTACTGTGATCACGTGAACGTTCGCGATTATCACGCTCACGTTCGCGGTCGCGGTCACGATGATCGTGATGCTCGCTGCTGTTAAAAAACATATGAAAATGGTAATTTCAACTGAATACATAACCATACATACCGCCTGCGATCATTATGATTACCAAAAGCGTTTCGCTGTACACTGCGTTGTTCACGTTCTTCGCGCCTCTTGCGCTCCTCCTCTTCACGATCATTTTGCCTACGCTCGTGTATTTCTTCTACGGCCTTGCGTAAGCGGGAGTAGCCTAGATGTTGTTTTCCCATGAGATGGTCTTCGATGCGTTGTTGCGCATCACCAACAATTAGAAAAGCTCCACAAATCTCACAAACTTCCATTTGCTTTTCAGGTAGAGTGCCCAAATCTTGCATCCACGGTAGTATTTTCTTTTCACTTCCACTGGTGCTAGCACCCTCTTCATTTTTCGGTGATTTTTCACCCTCTATGCTTTGCGGTGGGGAGTTTGTAATAGAATCTTTCATTGCGCCATTTGTCTGCTGATGCAACTGCTGATGTTGCTCGTGTTGCGCCATTAGTGCATCCTTCTCGTCTTTCAATTGCTCGCACAGAGCCATTAGGTCCTTGGCCTGATCAACATCCCCACGAATGCCAGCTTCTTCTGCTTCGGATAGCAACTTTTTTATGCGTGCGTTCATATTATTTAACTGCTCCTCGTACTTGGAAAGCGGTATGGTGGGTATGGGCTGATCGCGTTGCATGAGCTGGAGTCGTTGTTTGCCTTTTTGTATTTTTCGATCAACATCATTTAACATGTTGTTGCAAAATCGCAAGAACTCATCTTCGTAAGAACGCTTACGAGGAGACGGGCGTGCTTCTTCGTACAACCTTTTTGCCTCGTCATCATGGATTTGTGTGCACGGCCCCAAGTCCGCGCGAGTGTTTATGAAAAGGTCATGTGGGCAAAATTTTACAACATAGTATTGGCAAAACTGCAAAGAACCCATAGGAAACAAGATGAATTATTTCAATGTTACTTGTAGTTACATGCTTCATAGCCTGCGCTTGGTTATCGTTGCGCATGCATGTGCTATCGATTTTGCACCAACCAACGCCGTCTGCCTATTTTTTTATAAACGATTTTAGTCCTCATACTTACATCAGGATCATCCCAACTAATTTTACGTGGCGCCTCCGATGGATGTAAATTTCGATTACGGCCCATGAGCTCGTCCAACATTTGACGGGCAGCGTCCACCATGGTTCAATTATATTTTGTGTACCTAGCTGACAAAACTAAACCAATGCCGCAAATGCGAGAATGGAATAGGCGGCTTTTGTTGATAAAGTTATTAAGAAACTCTGCTATACACTTTTTGCGTTTTTTTTTTGGGTAATTCTAATGTAAAACTCCTTTAAAACAGCAGTTTTCTTACTTAAAATGTTTCAGCAGAACTACTATAAATGGCAGCCGAATTTTACAAACACGATGACAGATCGGGAATTGGGGATGTTTCGATACAAGTAAATACGAGTACGTACTCGATACTTTTGTGTCGATACCAACTACTTTTTTTACTCGAATCGTTGTTTCGATACCTACTCGGTATCGAAAGATAAGTACTTGTATCGAATCAATTTGAGCAAGTGCCATTTCTTGTTGGGCATATTTTTCTATGGAAAATATTTGCTTCGTTTTTATGAAAAATAATTGTTTTAAGCAATGGCACCGCCAAAATCTAAAGTGTGGATATATTTTTACAAAGTTAGTGATACCACAAATGAAAGCAATGCTTTGTAGCAGTAACGTTTTGTGGGAACCTTTCAAACGTAAAATTTTTTTTCTAAGTAATCGTATTACTTCTAGTGTTACTAATGAACATATATACATATCGATACCTCAACTGAAAATATATTGAAAATATTTGAGATAGGGTGGTTTTCAACCGATTTCTTAAATAGAGTGTTCTGGAAAGGTTTTCTGAGATAAAGCATTTTGCAATCAAATTCTTAAATAGGGCGCTCAGGTGTCGCAAAAGGTATTTCACAGAACGCCTGGAAATTACTTTCGCTTTGTTGCATCTAAAAGGATGAAAAATTATAGATATAAGTAGGTATCGATACATTCGGTTCACTCATATAAGTAGTATCGAAATAGGGATTTCAGTAAAGTCATTTGAATAGATATCGATACTTCGTGGTATCGGAACGTCCCTATCGGGAATGTGAAGTAGCGTCATTGCCAACCTCGAAAAAAGAATAAGCACAGAGTTCCTTAAATAATTAAAAAAACACGGTTTTAAGGCTTCCTCACCTACACTGGAAATATTTATACCTATTTATAAGGAAATTTGACTCGAAAATTTCTTAGCCATTTCTTGTACGTCATTTTATATGGAGTTTTTGCTTTTCTTGAGAGCTGCATACAGGCCTTAAAAGTGCGCACTACCATGGCAATGGCAAACCTCCGAGTGTATTGCTGCCATGAAAAACAGCTTTTTATAAAAAGACAATCGCCATTCCCCCTTGTGCTATTATCGTTATCATATACAGTCAGTCAATAAATTTTAGGTACAGCAAGTTTTTTGCAATACGGGCAAATATTATATATATATATATATATATATATATACATGTTTTTTTTTTTAATTTTTTTTTTTCTGCAAATTTTTATAAAAATATGGTTAGTTCTACAACAAAAACCCAAAAAATCAGGGTTCCGAAAGGAGTGTAAAATTTAAGAAAATTCCGCAAATTATTGAAATATTGTACTTTTTCATTACTCATTAAAAAAAATTTGGTATGCAGTTTTTTAGCCCATTAAATTTTAGTACAAAAAAGTTCAAGTCTGAGGTAGCTCGGACTTACATAATTTTTTGTTGGCTTGTTTTCGGCGGAACATTATATTATATTAAGGAAATGAGCGACACCTTCAAAAAAAAATTGCCAATAATCAATGGTAAGTCCTAGCTACCTAAGATTTACATTTTATCGTACTAAAATTTAATGGGCTAAAAACCGCATACCAAACTTTTTTCTTCTTTTTTAAAACTGCATTATTTTAATGATATTTTGTAGAATTGTCTTTAATTTTACACAGGGATTGAAACTCTGATTTTTATGGTTTTCGTTGTAGAATTAACCATTAGGGCAATTCTTAATACTCCCGGGGAATTTGTCCTCCGGAAATTTGTTTCTCCCGAGAAAGAAATCTTCCAATAAATAACTTCCAAGGAGTAGCATTTTCGCCGAAAACTTGGGAGGAAGAAATTCGAACTTCGAAAAAACTGTTTGACACTTTTTGGAGAGGAGAGCTCAACTCTGCCATTTAATATACAAAATCCTCAGGTAATGTTTATTCATGATAGGAGGAAAGGGAAAAGAGAGAAAACTCCCAGGGAGTTTCTGTTCATAATCGGCCTGCATGTATACGCGCATAGTACACAAAATTTGACCTATCCTACCGTGCATACCTAGTTTTAGTAAAAGAGAAATCTAAAATAACATTATCTGGAAACCATGCTGTTCAAAAAACTAGCTTGTGTTTAAACACTCCCTTTTATTCTTGCTACCTCATTTTTAACCAACTTCCAAAAAAAAAGGAGAACGTTATCAATTCGAAATTTTTTTCCAATTTCTATAGTCCTTTTTTTAAAAGGAAGGTGTTCCCATACTAATTTGGTTTAGATCCGATCATTGGATCATAAAGAAAGTAACGGTACTCTTAAATTTGTATATGAGAATTGAAGTCGGTTTTTTTTTTTGCTTAAAATTACTTGTTTCTTAATGCAAATTCGATTTTTCGGCTAATCACAATAAAAGGTAAATAAATGAAATTATTTTCCCACTAAAATTTTAATTGTAACATAAGAAATAATAATATTTCAAAAAAGAATAACCAAATGGCTTTTGGTCCACCTACACGCCGATTACTGGTATTGGATTTCGACGAGACACTGACCTCGCTAGACACAACCTATCTTCTCCGCGATTTACTGCCTACATATCGACGCCCCAAGGAGGATAATTTCACCAAAGTTGGCTGGATCGACTACACGAATATATTGCTCAATAAATTACGCTCCATGGGATTCTCTGTGGGCGAACTACGCCGCCTGATTGCGACCATACCGCCCGTTCCAAGTATCGTGGAATTTGTACAGCATCTTCATGACTCGTGTGATCCCAAATATGACATCATCATCATAAGCGATGCCAATTCTATCTTCATTAAAGACTGGTTGGCCAATCATCAGCTAACGAAATGTATAAAAGCAATTTTCACGAATCCTGCTTACGTTGTCTCCAGCGATGGGCTGCATGTACGACCATACCATGTCACTAAATGTCCACTGAGCCCACCCAATATGTGCAAGCGTACCATTTTGGAGCACTATATGACGAAGAGGCGTGAAATGGGTGTAAATTACGAACGAGTCATTTTCATTGCGGACGGCGAGCACGATTACTGTCCTACGTTGGACATGCGTTCGGATGACATCGTATGCGTGCGCAAGGGAAAAAACCTGGAGAAGAGAATGCGCTGTTACCGCAAAAAGTGCAAAGTAAGACCGCTTTTATTGTTGTGGAGTACAGGACACGAATTGCTGTCTCTGTTGGAGTTAGCGTTGGGCTGTGTGGCTATTTCATGCATTTAGGATGCTAATCAAGATTTTTTGCTTGATTGAGAAATAATTATTTAAAAAAAAATTATGTGAAAATTTTAACAAAATCAATCATTATTATAATGAAGAGCAATACTGACTTCTTTTAATTTTTGCTTATACCAATTCCAACATTCATATTTTTGGCAAAATAAATTATGGTAGAAAAATAACTGCGTATTTTATTTTTATTATAATTATCGTCATATCATTAATATAGTATCATCATAGCATTTATTTGGGTAAATGAATTACTTTATTACAGTTAATTAATAATAAGAGCGCATGCCGCTGCCGATGGGCCACAACTACTGCGTGATGCGGGAGGGCGTGTAGAGTCGGGCAGTGCGCTTCTCTGTCATAGACTTATGTATTCGTTTGCTTCTTTATGCTTAGTTGGTATTTAAAAACTAATTTTTAAAAAATAATAAAGTATACAGGATCCATGAGAGAATCTAAATATATATATATATATTTATATACATATACATATGTATATGTACGCGTTTTATTAATTTATTTACTATATTCTGCTTTGAAAACAAGCCTGAAACTGTGAAGTACTCCTAAATTTACATACCTGGTCGCAAACCTTATAATCGCAGACAAAAGTAGTGGCATTTCGAAAGTGCTTCAAGATAATGCGAAATCTTGAAATAATTAGATGCCCATATTTAGAAAACACTAAATGCTTAGCATGTAAATAAAGAGCGTGTCAGACGTGACAATGCAAGATATTTCGAAAACACTGTCAAATTGAGAAATTTACAAATTACAGTTGCATGAGCAGTCGCACCTTGGATGTAAAGTAGCTTTCGAAAGGAGTTTTTTATTGCCGAAAGGCGAGTCGCCGGAAAAATTTCTTAAACCTATTTTTGGATGTTCACATAGCGAATGAATCTGGAAATCTTTCTCGGCACTAAAATGCAACCGTGAGCCGCTTGGCTAGTTATTTGCTATTTCTCTTTCTTAAACTTTACTTTCAATTTGAAGATTAGTTTATTATTTATAGCTAAATAATTAAATACCGCAAAATAATTTTTTAAACGCATTTGTTATTTTATTTAAATTATCCGTTATTATTTCCCACAAACTCACGATCAGTGTTACAAGGTAACACTCGATTAGTTTGATAGCACTTGCAGCAGTCAGCAGAACTAAAAATTGCTAGTACAGCACGAGCAAGTTGAAATATATTTGCGAAATCGATTGGCGCACTTTGAGCTGCAGTCACACCTTGCAACATTAATTTCTGAAACTTATTTCCCGCAAAGTGTCAGAAAGGTCGGAAATAAAATTTCTTTCTCTCAATTTAACAGTGAATTGCATGGAAAAGTTAGAAATATTGCCTCGTCTGACATGCTCTTAAGAAGCATTCAAAACATTGCAGCAGCAGGAAATTATGTCATTGGATAAAAAATGAGAAAAAATAAAGCATTTCATGAATATTAAAAAACTTAATAACAGTTTACAAATTATTCCAATTAGCTGCTCAAGAATGCACGTAGTAAAAAGCGCTTTTCTCATGTTTTAAAAACCTTACTTGAGAAAATTACGGTAAAAAATAAGTTTACAATATGGTATTTGAAGCCAGTGAAGGCCTACTCGAATTCCATCTCCCGAAAAATGCCACTTCAGCGCTTTGAGCAGTTTTCGCTGATCAGCTCATGGTTGCTTTCTTCTTTTCTCTTTAAACTCTTCTTGTCTATAAGTTTTTGCAACATCAAATAGTTTACAATGTTGTATACAAAGAGAACTTTACACATTATTTAGTTAAATATTTTTGATACATTTTGTTAGATTTTTATTTTAGCTTAAATTTTTTGCTTTTGATGCTTTACTTAAGACTTAAATCAACTCTTATGTGCATTATTTGACATTTTATATAGACATGATTGTGTTTGCATGCGGCAAATATTTTGTTATATTATTTTAGTTTTAAATTTCTCATTTTTATTATTGTAGTTATGTACGGAAACATTTCCCTTCTTTAATATTATTTTTTCTTTGTTTGCACTATAATACATTGGATAAATTAACCCTTTAGTTTAGGCCTAACATTTTACCGTAGGTGAATCGCGCGTATATTCCATAAATTGAGCTTATAATTAAATATGGTTTATTAAACGAAACTGAACATTTAACTTAATTTAAAAAAAAATTACAAATTATCTTTTGTTGTTATTAAATGCTAAACTAAGTGTTAAGTTTTATGAAAAGGCGTCAAGTTTGTCGTAAACTATGCAATAATATGCTCTATGCGCATTAAAAACCGTATTTTTCCTTAAACTTTAATCAAAATGTAAATTTCTGCTTCGGACTTGCGAATGTTTTAGCAAAATTTGAAGTTGCATTCTCATCTCACACATCCAAAGCTCCTCGCTGTGATACAGTGCAGCTCACGCGTGCGCCAGCATATCACGCGACCTTTTCTTATTGCTGCTACTACATATTGGCGTTTAGGCTACTACGCTTGGGGCAGTAACGTATCACCCCCACTCAGGCAACAACGGGCGGCGGCGGCGGTGGCAGCGTGCCGGCAGCGCTGGTTTTGTTCATTGCAGATGCAGCAGAGGCAGCGGCTTTGCTGGCGGCTCCAACACTCGCATTTGCAGCTTCTGCGGCTGCGTTGGTCGTTGTTTGATTTTGCGATAATGTTTTCGCTGGCTGCTTTTGTTGCGCCGTGGCGGGGGGTGATGGCAGATTAGAAGCAGCCGTCGCTGTTGTGCCGCTAACGCATGGGCTGGCTATTTGCACGCGCTTCGCACCTTTTGCGCGCCCGCATGGTACACACAACATGGAGCAATGCTCACGCAGTTTCGTGATGTGATCTATTCGATACTCGTTAATCCATTTGACCTTCTTGTGCTTGATCTGCTTGACCTTCTCGCCATTCGGCGATATCTGGGTTTGTTGTTGTGGCAAACCCTCTGGCTTTGTGGCGCCACAACGCATGCAAACACTGCAACGTTCACAACTCCAGCGACCTGTAAAAAAAAAGTGAATGTTATTAATACAGTCATGAGGCGTTTTGAGATTTTCTGGGACTCACTATCTGTGACGGCTTTGATGCCCAGGCAGTAAATGTGAAAGCCCCGATCGCACTGCTCGCAGAACAGCATTTTGTTCTGATCCTTCTTTCCTCTACATTTGATGCAGCATTTGCAGTCAACACATTGCCAGTTGTAGTTGCGCACCCGCGCAACCATGCGATGCGGCATTTCAATGCAACTCGGATGCACTGCAAGGAAAGAGGGCATAAATTGTAAAATCAAAACATGAATACGAATTACAAAGCCGACGAATTACCTCTGCGCTGACATGTGTAGCATCGTATAAAGACCTCGGGCAGGTTTTTCATATTGCGATTCTGCTCACGCTGGCAAACGCCGCAAATGGCATGCGCATCACCCTCCTCTTCAGATGATGAGGAAGTATCCTCGCTCGAGCTATCCGAGTCGGTATCTGAGCCCTGTAATGGGTCAAAGTTCACGCTCAATCAAATTCATGGTAATTTTTATTTTCTCTTTCTTACCGATTCGCTTTCACTTTCGCTCTCCGATGAAGACATTGCCGACTCAGTTGCACTGTCGTACTCTTCCTTAAGCGTTGCTCCCGGTGATTTCGCCTTCGGGGCAAAGCGTGCTCGCCCACTGCGACGCATAGTATTCAGTGTCTTTGTGTTGTCTTCACATTTGACCACGTCGGCATTC
>NW_023462159.1:0-20752 GCF_013731165.1 Rhagoletis pomonella | reverse complement strand
GTAAAATCTTCAATAATATTGATCAATAAGTACAATTTGTTGGATGTGGCGACCACAAATTCACATGCCATAAGTCAAATGACATTTGTGTTTTCAGTATACAGTTGAGGACATTGAAATCTAGCCTATCATAAAAACATGAATTTTCGTATTTTTAGGGATTTTTATATTTTTGTTAGTTTGGCAGGAAAATTAGTAATACATATTTACATAACTTTGGGTGTAATAAATTAAGAAACTATTATTTTAAAAACTAAAAATTTAGAAGAAATGTTTTATAGTAATATCATGCAGAGTCTTCTCCGCTTTCTATAAGTCATTTACGCGCTGCGACAAAAAATTTATAAATTTCGGTAATGGTTCTGCTTCGATAACATTGCACCGAACATCCTCCAGAACTCAGTTCGTATTCATGATATGCCAAAAGCCCACGATTGGATTTTCGGTTCCCTCCTATGAATAAGAGAATTCTACAAAAATTTTTCTTTCCGCAAATGTTTTTTACCGTTTTGATAATTTTTCTTAAATTCGGGAATATGATTCGGAATATGGTACCATTCTTTACACTTTCCAAACTATATATTATACATACATATTTACCACGAATAAGAAGCCAATAATATTCAGAATTCACATAATGAAATTCCGCTTGGTACCTTCCTGTATCTGTCTGTATATCAATGTCCGCAACTGTATTTATAAAATCATACATAAACAAACGTCAAATATTTAAAAATGTGAACGTCAAACATATGTCGTTGTGGTAATGGAGACGGTTGTGATTTAGCAACTGGATTTATTAAATCTTAATGGATAAATCTCTCAATGGAGACATAGTATAAATTAAAAAAATTCAAAATTCATTTGGATTCACCCACGTCAAATATTGAAAATTTAAATAATCATGTTCATCAAAATTTTCCATATCATTATGAAATGATTAAAAATGTCTTTTAATCGCATACATATTCCCTTTAACAACCACCCTTTCATTCTTTGGAAAAAAATTAACTTTTTTTCATTAAAATGTCGTTGTTTTTCTTCTTCATCAGAATGTTTCCTTATGAAAAGAATCAAAATGTCTTTGAATTGCATATTCTTTATTTTTTAATGACTTATAACACAAAAGGCACTGCATGTCACCAAAAGCGTTTACAAGCATGTAATATTTCTCGCAAGGCATTTTTACATACAAGAAACAAAGCGCAACACCCAAACACGATGTTGATTCGTTGCTCTCTAGCCAACGACTAAACGATAGAGCGTAAGAATACGTGTGAGTTGATCTTCCACAATTGTGGTATGAAGCGCCGATCACTGATGTACATCCAGCTTCCAAGTGTTCGAATTTTGTGCAGCGGCCGTTGACCCGCTCCCTCCTCCATGTAATCCGGCCATCTGATCGTTTTATTGTTGTTTTTGCCCTTTTGTTTCCTGTATTTTGTCGCTTGCGGATGTGATGCCGAAGTATCTCCTTACGTATGTGTATTTATGTAGGTGCGTATATCCGTACTTTCTTGTAAATACTTGTTGTTTTCCAAAAAAAGGTTGCTTGTACGTATGGATGTGCGTAGTACTTCGTTCGACGTTATCGTCGTAACTAGTGTTGGGAAGTATCGAGTACTTTTGAGGATCGAGTTCTTTGGTATCGATAATTTTAAGGATCGGGTATTTTTCAGAGTACTGAGTACTTTCTTTAAATATACACTTGTTGGTAACATTTCAATGATTAGTGTAGAAATCTCATAAGCTGGCAGCACTTTATTCAAATTAATAATATTAATCCAAAATTACGTCAAATAAATGGCAACTTGAGAACTATTGAAATTTTAAATTGAGTACAATAATTTCTAAATACCGGTAAATGTAAATAAAACTCAGTACTTTTAAGTATCTGTTCAGTACTTTTAAGTATCCTGAGTACATGTCTCTAAGTGATCATTGGAACAGAGAATTTTTGAGTACTGAGTACTTTCGAGTTCTCTTAAGTTCTGAGTACTTTCGAGTTCTCTTGTGAGTACTTAGTACTTTTTGAGTTCTTTTAGGTTCTGAGTACTTTCGAGTTCTTTTGTGAGTACTGAGTACTTTGGAGTACTCAGTATCGATACTTTTAAACATCGAGTGCTGTCGATCTTTTTGAGAATCGAGTTCTGAGTACTTTTGGTATCGATACTGCCCAACACTAGTCGTAACTATCGGTGCCTATTGCTCGCGCTGTGGCAAGTAGTGCTCGTGGATGTGTTATGTGTCGGGGGCAACTACAGCAGGTTGTCGCGGCGTGTATTTGAATACTTTTTCTAATGAGGTCCTTTTGTACGTCCGTACCGGCGACCTGAAAAGTATCGAAGGGGTTTTAAGTAAATTTATTATTGAGTCAGTTATCTTGGGGCCTATTCTTAGCGTTAATATGCGTATTCTGTTCTGTCTGAATGTACACATCAGCATACATAGTTCTTGTTGTTCACGGATGTTCGTATATACATATAGTACGTCTACTCATATAAACGCTAAGCGTACTTTTATTTTTCACACTTTATTTATTTATTTTTTCTCGTATTGTGTTTGTGCATCAAACTTACCTCTCTTGTTTGTTTAAAATCGATAGCCTGTTCAATGGACGGTATCAAAAAAAAATATCCGCTATTTGCACTTGTGCGAACCGTTGTCGGAAATATATGTGACCTGGTCTACGAAAAGGGAGCTTACGTGCGAAAACTAGTTTTCTGTGAAAAAGCTGTTAAAAGTAAGCAACTCGTTTCGTCAGTTTCTCATTATCTCGTTAATTGTTCTCCGCGCCGGACGTACAGTAAGTGTTGTTGTTGGTCCAGTAAGTGTTGTTGTTGGTCGGAATATTATTATAGTTCATCGTGTAAGTTGCTAGTGTGGAACATTTAAAAAAGTAACACTGAAGAAGTGACGTTTTTGTACTTCTAAGCAAGTTAGGATTTTCTGCTTTTCACCACGTGAAAAAGCATCTCATCTTCCATCCGAATCAACCAAAAAGTGAAAATTGATTTTTTGACACCTAAGCCCCCTTTCCGTAGACCAGGTCACATATAGAAAATTATATACTTTCATATACGAAATCACACACGCACCTTTTTTTTTCAACAACTTTAAGACTCGCGCTCGCTTGACTTTACCGGCACCGTAATTTTCTTCTGACTAACACTTCAACCTTTTTCAGTACCGTTTTATCGCACTTGGTCCAGCCGAAGTAGTCACTCATGACCATTTTCGCCACAGATTCCCGAAGTAGAAGTTCCTACTCAACTTAAAGCTGTCTACCACGCACACACACCCACATATACACACACGCATGCATACGCATACGCAGAACTGCATTATCGAACCGCCTGGCTAGCGAGGTTTCACCCCTTTTCCTTCGATTTAGTGTTGGATGGTGTGTACAAGCAATATCGAAATTTGAGCTAGCTGCTTTCACATCCGGTGGATACGCACACCTACTAAAACAGTCATATTAGGTGAAAGGCTTCGTTACACGCTCGTACCCGCCGATGGTGCCTGCAACATGGAGCGTGTATGTGAAAAGGTTTTTAACGCAGCCTGTCATTGTTTTGTACCGCCCAACGTGTGGCTTCGACCCACGACCTAGAGCTGGGCTCTTAATGCTTTGCTAGTGCTTCCATAGGTTTCATCTTAACTTATCGTAATCTAGCTATGTGCAGTCACATTTCTACGCACAGGTTCTACTCCTACCTCACAGAATAATGTACTTGCTACAGAGCACACCATAATTATTACTACAAAATTAATCAGTAACCACACAAATAAAAAGTCAATAAAAGTGTGCATACATAAGTCAGGTAAATATATATATGTATATATAAATAAATAAATAAAATACATATCACAGAGTTCGTAATAACATAGTCATGTGGTAAAAAACAATGTATAAAAATAACTAAACAAAAAAATATCACAGAGTTTATGAATATGCGGTCAAGTAGAAAGAAAAATATCACAGCGAAATAAATCAAAAAATAATTACATCAGGCTAATAATAATAAATACATCTATAAATAAATAAATAAATAAATAAATAAAAGTAGTCAAGTAAAAAAAACATAAATAATAATCAGTCCGCTGGTGTCACCTAGCTCATACATCGACTTACCAATCGTTTTCAAAACGATGCATTTAACATGCTTTGGAGCTAGTTTAGCATTATAATTTTCCACCTGGGAACTTTGTTTAAAATTTCGGCGGTACACCACTTGTCCAATCTGAAATTTAACTTCTCTACTCCAAGCAAGGCGAAGGCGGCATCGCTGATGTGTTTATCCCAGTTCTTTTGATTCTCGCTAATATAAGACCTCGCAATCTGCAGGGCAGAACGATTTACTCTCTCGGCCGCATTAGCCTGAGGCGAGTAAAAAGCCGTCCGAATATATTTGGTCCAGTACTTTTCTAAAAATGCATTGAACATTTCCGATACGAATTGCTTCCCGTTATCAGAATGCACATATTCGGGAACGCCAAAAATATGGAAAACTCTGTCTTCTTAAAACTTTATAACGTTAGCTGAAGTTGCATTTCGCATAGGTTTCAAAAACACAAACTTTGTAAAATGATCTAAACACACAAACATAAGGACATTACCACTATACGTACGCGGATATGGACCCATAAAATCTATGAATAAACGTTGAAAAGGTCTCTCAGTTATGTGTTTCTTTCCCATCCGGGGTTTATGGAACGCATTTTGTGTTTTGCTGCCTTTACAAATGTCATATTGTTTGTGAACACCTCAATGGCCAGCCGACGGTGAATCATGCGAGGACTCCACTAGCCCAAGACGCACACAGTCGGAACACAGAGTTTCCAGGCGTGGTCCTGCTGAAGGTCATCCCCACTGTTAAACTGCGTTCGTTTGTACATGTACCCGTCCGATATGGTCAGTTCTGGTAGTTTTTCTCCGTTATCTGTCACGGTCCTCTTCAATTCTTCGTACTCTTCCGTCTTGAAAAATGGCGAGTCGAGGCATACGTCTAGCATCCGGCTATTAATTGTAATCTCATCCATGTCGGCACGAGATAATGCATCCGGCACTATGTTTTGGGACCCCTTCTTGTGTTGAATATCGAAGTTAAAGCTTTGAAGCTTCAAACTCCACCTCGCGAGTCTGCCAGATAAGTCTTTCTGGTTCATTAACCATTTCAGACTCGTGTGGTCGGTAATCACTATGAAGGGAAGTCCTTCGACATACGGCCTAAATCTCATTGCACTAAGCACCGCTGCGTAGCATTCTAATTCAGTGATGTAGTAGTCGCGTTGCGCCTTGTTTAATTTCGCCGAAATATACGCTATCGGGCGCTCGTTGCCTTCGTCATCCACTTGGAAGAGTATCCCTCCCACGCCATCAGTTGATGCATCACATTGGATATAAAAATCTCGATTAAAGTCCGGGTGCGTCAGTACGGCTGCCGAAATTAGGTTCTGTTTCAAGCGATTAAATGCCTTTCTGGCTTCTTCTGTCATAGTAAATTTCTTTATTTTATGCTTTGTGAGGCAGTCATGCAGCGGTACTGCAATGGTCGGGTAGTCCTGAATGAATCTACGGTACCACCCTGACATCCCCAGGAACCGCCTGAGCTGCTTCGGGATGTACGGATGCACCCATTTCCTACAACATATCCGAGATACCTTACTTCTTTAAAACAAAACTTACTCTTTTCAACGTTTATTGTCAATTTCTCTAACAACGACATATGGGTCGAAAAATCTTCAGAACAAACTAGTAAATCATCTAGATACACGAACACGGACTCACGTAAAGCGACGGGTATAACCTTGTCCATAAGCCTACACATACGTTGTGCAGCATTGCACAACCCAAATGGCATGACGGTAAAGTGATAAAGAGGTCTCCCAGGCACCGTAAAGGCAGTTTTCTCCCTCGATTTTCCTCTAATGGTATTTGCCAGAACGCGTCTTTCAGGTCAATCGCTGAAATAAATCGTGTGTTTTGCAATCTGCTTAAAATGCCGTAAATATGGGGGAGCGGATACGCATCTTTTATTGTTCGCTCGTTTACCTTTCGCGCATCCAACCAAAGCCGGTTCTTCGTACCCTTTACCACTAGCGAAACAGGAGAATTCCAGCTGCTATTACTCTCCTCGATCACGCCCATCTCCAACATCCCATAGTTTTGCATATATAAGCTTCTGGATTGCGGGAGAGATAGGGTAATGCCTTTGCTTCACCGGGAGATTTTCGTTTGTGACCTCTATTATGTGTTCCTCTTTATCCGTCTTGCCTAACCCTAGTACCGCAAAGTAGGGATATTGGGCCTTCACCCGTTCTAAAGCCACACTCTGGTCATGGGTCAAGTCATGCTGCACCGCGTCGAATGTTAGGTCACTCTCAGCGGGTATTGGCTCTTCAACAACAGCATTGTTCGCGCTCGTAGTCACACCCTTGCTCACAACACTCATACCAAATGCGTGCCAGAAGTCGACGCCAAGATAAACTTCCCAATGTAGTCCTGGTACTATCAAAAATTCAAGGTCTCTATTCGCATCGCCCCAGAGAACGGGCATTGTAACAACTCCTACCACCGCTGTCTCCCCTCCATTCGCCATACGAATATTTTGGCTTTTAATCGGCATTATGAGGTGTTCCTGTCCCTCGAGAAGTTTTTCCGCGTTCTTTCCCAAACAGCTGGCACCTGCTCCTGAGTCTAAGAGTGCTAACACATCGTGACCGCCTATCTTTGCTTTCTTGAAGCATCGGTTATCCCATTTAAGGTCATTATCGTCGGGATAATTTTCTTGCAAATCCTTTAAGATTTTTCTTTCTCTCCCTAATTTTCCTAATTTTCTCATAATTCCTTTTCTTTTTCTTCATAGCCACCTCTTCGCAAAATATGCGTCTACGCGCTTCCTCGTATTCTAATTTTCTTTTGTGCAGACTCTTGGTTGTCCTATGCTCTAGTGATCTTAACCTATCCTTAACTGCCCCCTACCTACTTTTCTCTTTAAAATGCTCACTGGGTTATTCACTGGGCTAATCACTGGGTTGTCTTCAGGAGGTCCTTCTGCTGGCAAGAGTTACCGGCGATCTCCGCCAGATTCGGGTTTCCCGGATTTGGTTTGTACACACAAAAGGACGAATCACTACCACACGCAAAACAAATCATATTGTGGAACTTAGACTTACATTTGCCTTCCTGCTGGGCGTCAAGTGGGTTCCTCACATAGTGGTCAACAGGTAAACTACACGAAAAACATAACATAAGGTGAAAAACGAATGGATTGTGGGCCTTTGGACATTGGGATTGGGATACTGAGTCCTACCTATTGCTTCCACGCTCCTATTCTCTACCTTTTGTTCTACCTTTTCATCCATCACATTATGTCTTATAAACACTAATTCGTTCACTGCCTTTGGCCTGTTCCGATTTTCTTTAATTACTTTCTCAGCGCGCTTACACTCTGCTTTCAGCTCCGCGAGAGTAGTCATTCGGGACGCAAAAGTTAAATTTGCCAAATATGGCTTCAGATTCCCTCTAATAATACAAACTAGTTCGTGCTCCGGGATCTTTTTCTTGGGACGGAAGGTTAAATTGTGTACGTCACTATAAAACTCCTCGAATGTTTCCTGCGGAGTCTGCTTCCTCCCCATTTTCTCTCGGATCACTTCATAATCCGACTCAGGAGTCCTGAAGTGGCAGTGGAAGTCAGTAAACAGCTGGTAGTAGGAGATGTAATATTGAGCCCCCATTTTCTCTACCCGAAATATAAAACTCTGCACGGTCTACCTTTTTCCAAGCCCTTGATTCATTGCTTGGCCGTGTGTTGCCACCATGCAGGGACCCATTTCCTGCACCCAGTTGGTCCGGTGTAGGGTTTTGCCTCATTGCTTCAGGTGTCGATGCCATGGTCGGCGCATTCCCAGGAGCTCGCCCCGACGTCTCCACTTCTGCCACCCTATTGTTGAGGCTAGCAACATTGTCTCTCATGTGGCGGACCTCGTTCATACATTCCGCCATCATGTCGTTTTGTTGCGCCATCATCGACATCATACGGGTCAGTTGCTCGACATTGATGGAGGCAGAACTCGGCCCCCACTTTGAGAATTTGAGCCTCCACGTCTTTGGTCGGCTTGTGTTATGTTTACCCCCGAATTCTCCTCTTCAGACATCTGACAAAGCTCTTCGAGAAGGTAAAATTATTATCAGTCATGCTCAAATCTATTTCGTCAATCACCCTTATAGCTGGTTGACGTGACTCCTGGCTGGCAGTCCCAAAAATTCGCGCTGTACACCTATTCAAGTAGTCGGTGCGGAGAAAGTCCACCGGAAGTGGAATGCCAGTATCAATTTGGGTAAATAAAGAACCAACCACTTAATTCTCAAGAGCCCTGGCTACGCTTCTCGTAACCCTGCGGTTCGAATTAAACAGTCCCAGTCCTCCTACAACCACTCTCTCTTTGCCCTCTTGTTCTTCCGTCAACTCACGAAGGAAGTCAAGTTAAGATCTTACTTCGACCGTCCAAGAATGCAAGATTATCTTAAAACCTTAATTCAGAATTCAAAACGAGATATTTAAAACTCCGAATCCGAAAAACTCAATAATTTCAAATCCAAACCCCTTAAATTCAAAAGCTGCGAACAAAATTTGGAAACTTACAACAAAAAATTATATATTGAAACTCTAGCAAAATTATTGTAAGGGCAACTTAGGATCGAGAATTTAAAATCTAACTAGTGATCATAAAAGCTGAAAAATTAATCCACTCTTCCGAGAATTATCACAAATAAAATTCAAGACTACTACTTCAAGCCTTCGAAAGTTTTTGAAAGAAGACGCGATCCAAATTTAGAAGTCAAAACTTTAAAGATCTAATAAAAAAATTCCTTAATAAATTGAAAAATCCCAAAACCAAAAAAAATTCAAGAAAAAATGTACGTGTGTATGTAATAGTTGAAAAATAAGGAATAACAAATATGTTTATGGAAGTAAGAATAATATTCATATAATCTTAAAAAACAACTAAACAAAAAAAGTGAATAATGAGGAGAAATATGAAATATGAAAAATAACAAAATAAATAAAATTAAAAAAACCCTGATATTTGTTTCAGTTTAGTGAACCAATAGGCTATTTATTTCAGTTTTTTTCCTTTATATATTTATATAATTTCTTTATCACAAGTATAACGAGGGCTTATATTCAATACCCTCTATCTGCAAAAACTCAATTTTTCAGGAGAGCCAAAAAACTGTTTTGACAGCTATTTTTAAAAGTGGTAATAATTTTAAGTACCCACGCATATCTTAAAAATTCACGCTATATATTAAACCTAGAATTTTACCTTTAATTCATTTTATTTTAGTTTAAAGATCAAATAGAGGTTGTTGCAATTTGAATTGTAACTATTTATATAAAAAAATGTGCTGATAGCGGGTTTTGCAGAATAATGAAAATGTCAGTTCTTTAGATGTAAACACATAAATCATTGGTCTGCAAACTCGATCCCTTCTATTCCGACGTGCCCACATAATTTTATGCTGTTTTTGTATCTAATGAGTATTTCACGTTATTTCGAAATTATATGAGAAGAGAATCATCAGCACTGTTAAAGAGGGCTTCGATGGCTGATTATACTGTCCGTGCATATGAGGAAATTTCCTTCGTTTTTAGAGTCAAAACGTAGAGCTTCTAGTAATGCAGCTGATTCGGCTGTAAATTCCAAGCAGTACGCGGGAAAAGCACCGACGACAATTATAAAACTAAGCCCTTTTGTTACCGAAAAAGAACAGCCGGTATCAAATTTGGAACCGTCTGTGAAAATAAGCTAAAAGGGTAATTTATGAGTATGGGCAAATGCCCTTGTGATAGAGTTTTTACTTTAGTAGGTATCGGAGTAGATATGATGTCCAACTCTTTGATGTAGCTTAATATATTAAATAAAGCTGATTGCTTGCTTCATCGGTTTTTTGTTGAAAGCAGGATTCGACGTGAGAGAATAAAGTCTCATTTCTGCAGTGAACAATCTTTGGGAGGAGCATCTTTGTGTTGTACTTTACCCCATGGTTATGGTTCTTCTGACTGCTGCATGGAAAGTTGTTTCTAGCAATTTAAGATGCTTTTTGCGCAGTGTCCGTAGATTACGAGTCCAAAGTAAATTTTTTCCTAATATAAAAGCCCCAATTACATTTACCAGTATAGTTATATGAACTAAAAAATACTTGGATGATAAAAACTTTGTAATATTTAGTCTAGCAAGTAAGCTGAATCTGACATTATGACAGTGCTGCTTAAAAGTAAGTTTATTGTCAAAAATTATTCCCAATATTTTCAATATGTCAGTATGTAGGATAGGGTGTCATACACGGAGAGGAATGGATGTATACATATTTGTTTTATGCATATGTGAAAAAACCGAAATCCTAGCTCCTAAAGATTTGGACCAATTGCGGCAAGTCCTCAGTCTTAGAAAAAATATAATGGAGCTAACTTTCGCTAAGGCTATATTGAATAAAATAACCGAAAGTGGTGATCCTTGTGGGACACCATTAAAGAGAGGAACAGTTTTTGAATAACAGTTATTGACCCGAACAGCGAACTTCCGCTTGTAAAGGAAAGACTTAACAACATTGTACATCCTCTCACCATTTTTTCCAGCGTAAAACTTTAGATATGTAGGGGAGGGTCTGTAGTTAGAAACTAATGATAATAATATAATATAATAATAACAGTTTTCCACTCTTGGTGGCCCTTGAGATACAATGAAGTAATCGAGTTTAATGACTATGTTTGACGGGATATGGAAGATTTTTTTTGTTGTTTCAAATTTGGTTTCAGTTGGACAGATATATCGCATTAGGTAGAACTAGTTTAGCCTGGGCAAAACTAGTTTGACCTAAGATCGGATTTTACCGGTAACATATACATACATACATAGGCACATGTAACTTACCTGCCACAAAAAATTCCTATAAACACAATTTTCCAGCAAAATTGTGTAGATAGAGGATTTTGCTCTTATAACAAAATGTTATGGCAGATAGTAGAATTTTCAAAATGAGAATATAATACCACTAAAGCTATATTTTAAGTTTGACATTATTGCCATGGCTGAAAGATTAATCGGAGCTCACGTTACCATCAAAAACTCATTTTCATCAAAATTGCAGATAGAGGGTATTGAATATAAGTCCTCGATATGTAATTTTTTTTGTTGCTATAAAATAATTAATGATTTTGGTGTGTGGGTGGTGTTGCACTGAGCGAGGTCATAGTGAGAGCGTAAAGTTCGTGTGTTATTTGTCCTGTGTTGAAGTTACCTAACCCCTACCTACTCTTCAATCTAGTGTGACATGTCAACCGCCAGTGCCGTAGCTCCAACGGTGGATGCCACACTTACCCCCATTACCCCCTTTGAAGACTCCTATGAACCTCACTAATACGCGATGCTGGATTGCATACTAGGTAGCTCATAGCTTGTCTTGACTAAATTAAACAACAGAACTGATAGTGACTTTTATTTTTATTGGCCAAATAATAGACATAAGAACGATTATGAGAAATGTAAACATAACAAAACTGTCAAAGCTAAACTTCACAATGGGGGGTATTGCTAGATGAATGTACGTAACTAATAGTTATTCAAGACACGAACCATTGTATCAGTATAGACACGAATTGACATGGCCACTATGGAAACGCCCACACTGACATACGATAAAAGAATCGGTGGTCACATACCACGAGGCTAGAAAAATATATTTCCCTTTTTTCCGAATTGGACACGGAGCGAACCACACTCATCAGCCCTCGAAAGAACGGAATTACAACCAAGTAACTAAAGTGTATTAAAAGAATGTATTAAAAGCTGGCGACATTCGGGGAGTCGATACTCACCCCTAAGTGGAAAGTGAAATCGACTGCGTCCAAGCAAATATAAGGAAAAAGGCTGACTATAAAAGGCCTTTTTTTTCTTGTATCGAGTTAGTAGAGGCAATGGGTGCCTTCACATTCCTTCCGGCAAATCCCCAGCCGTGTTGTTGCGTAGAATAAAGAAGTTGGGAGCATCAAATCTGGACTATTCATTTGACAGCAATTGAGTCACCATAAGCCGGTAATACAAAATCATTACACGTAAGTCAGCCACCTTCTTGCCACCATCCATTGGAAACGAGCTATCCGTCAACCGTAAATAAAGATTCCTGTTTGGACCGACAAACTAAGGTCAAGCAAATCATTGGCGCCCAACTAAACGGGTGAAAAAGAATAAGTTTTGTTGAACATAACCACACTTGAGCCCGGCATAAAATAACCGCGTGCTCAGCTGAGGGAAAATAGCAATTTCATCATCGAATCAATTTAATACATCATAAAATTAGATTTAAGGAAAAATTAAAATCTTTTAGTCGTTTTTCTCATTTTGTTGGTCACAAAATTGTACGTCGGTGAACCAAACGTATTCGAGTTTAATAGATTTTTGTTAAATTTTTCTTTTAGAAATTTCGCTATTATAAATCATCATTGAGATTGAATCAAATAATTATCTTTTGAATTCATAATCACTGTAAATCAATATCGTCCTCAGTCTTCACGCGGCATGATTTAATTGATTTTTATTGGAGCTAGTTTTCTATCAAAATTTTTGTGGATATTTTGATTATTTAATTCCGCGGGGGTGAATGGTGATCGATCTGCGATGCGAACACCATTGATCAGCAGTCATAACCATTCCCGTTCAGTTCAGTTCGCCAATTCTGAAAAGCAAGTCAATTGAATTTTTTAATCAAGTGACACCACACATCGACGGTCAAGATTTTTGAACCGATCATTTTTCTTTTCTTCTTTCGGTATAAGTTCAAGCAAAGTAACTGATAACACTCAATATTAATTGAACCAAACTATTAATTTTTCTTTATTTTTGTAATTTTTTTTGGGTATTCATTCCCAATAACTTGTGAAACTCGTATCAAATTAATCTCGTTTAACATTCTCAAACTGGTTGAATATTCTCAGTCTGATTTGGTCTTCCGGTAAATTCGGGGGTGGATAGTCTTGATCTTTGTTGCGTACCTTGTTGGCTACAGAAGGAACCGAAGGAGATACAGGAAATACTCCCAAGTATTCAAGGCCTTCGCTGCATCCCGGGAGCAAACAACTTGGTCCATAAAAAGATTAGAGCTAGTGCGTTAAACGCCATTCTCAGCCCACGTTCGGTATAATACTAAACAAAAGTTTGGACCGAAAATCACATGAGATATACAACCAATTGAGCGCGAATTTTTTGTTAAACTAATTAGATTTAAATCAATATTCAAATAGTGATCGGTTTATGCGGCATTATTTTTGAAAGTGGATATTCAAAACGACATACTCATAGAATAAAATAATAATAATAATAAATAATAAACTGAAGTAAATACTGTACTGATTTTAAATCGAGTACCATCATCTTATAACATAGACTTTAATAGTACGGACTTTACGTCTACCGTTGGCAGAATTTTTTTAATATTCGGAATTTACAACTTGGTATTTGAGTCTTTGAACATGGAATCGTTGCCCATTCTCGATGCAACTTATTTGACAGACGAACAGCGACAGATCGAAGGGGAGATATATAACCTATATCCAGCGCCAGGGTTCAATGGACCGACACCGAAATAGCCGCCCTCAATGGTAAAATATCTGCTTACGTTGGCCAACCATGGTTGATAAAATCCCATGCCATACACCAAATGAATGAGTTGGAAATATGTGAGAGAGCATATCGGGAACTGAAGGGGAATGAGGTGTTAACACCTTAGGGTCGTCTTCATCAAATGATACATTATTGTTATCGAACCGCTCGGTTGAAGTTAAAACCCGAGTCGGCTTCACGCCAGGCAGATCTGATCGGAAAATTTTAGTCGAAGATTCGTGAGCTTCGGATGTCTTCCCCGAATACGGGAATCCCGACGTGCGATCCCCAATTAAGTTTGAACTCGACCTTCCATGGTTTTTAGAATGAACGGGGAACGATGAGTTCAACTCAAAATACTGTTCCATCACAATATTTACCCTTAACCATACCAGATTCGATTCCAAACCAGAATATACCGACTTCGGTTCATGCAACTGAACCACGGTATACCCTGACCACCAGTACGGTTAATTAAAATGCTCGGTTGAGCCGTTCTCAATTCAGTGTCAGGCGGAATTGCGCCACATTCGTTCATTGTTGCCACACCCCGCCCGGAAAGAACCCGTTCGGACAGACAGCGATCAGCGCCACGGAAAATTTCGGCAATACATGATTCACCGGATGGGTCTTCACATTCAGAATATACCGCTTCGTTTCCTGGATCTGACTCCGATGACAGGGAATATGCATACGTGAACAAGCAAAAGAAACCAATTAAAGCATCTCAGAGACGTAGGTATTCGAAACCAGTCGTGGATTATAAAAATGACAAAAATTCAAAGGGGAATGATACGAAAGTAGGAACTATCGTCGACCCATTTATTGCTGTTGAGGGCGATGAAAATGTACGATGTGCAAAATGTCTCGTGTGGGTCCATCACTTCAAAAAGTGTCGAACCCAACCGAATAGGGTAATCTGCTACAAATGTACACGACCGGGGGTTACGTCTGATCAATGCCCGTGTTTAAAAAACGCGTAAGGGAGTCGATTGGGAATAGTGGTCCATCGTACTCAGAATCCACAACCTTTTCTAAATCCACTGTCTCTAACAATCCTCATTCGACCGAAGTCCCTCTACAAATCGACAAATCTTCAGTATCGAATTCCAGTAATAATTCTACTCTGATTCTTAACGAGTATAATCAAACTCAAAGGGATGGCAAAGAACCATCAACCCAATGTTCTGAACGAACACCACTAATTACCAAACCTACTTCAGCTCAAGTCCCTAATCACAATCAAGACGGAGACAACAAAGTTAACCCACCACGACTCCGCGATGTTTTCTTTATCTCAGAAAAATGCTTGACATATAATATGCCGAACGATCGTCGCGATTATCTCATGGTTATGGTTAACAACCAGTCTCATGCGGTTTTACTCGATAGTGGAGCCGAAGTCACAGTCATTTCACAAACATTTTATGAGAAGTACAAATGGGGACAGTTGCAACCTACCAAAACATCTATTGGTCTCGCCGATAATTCGATTTCTTTTAAGGAAATTGGTAAAGTGGATGTAGTCTTACCCGACTTGTGTCAAGTCTTGTAGTGCCTATCTCACTGAAACACCCAATTATGGGCTGGACATTCCTTGAGGCCTTCTTTTTCGAACTCTTGCAGAACCAAGAGAAAGTTCAGCGATTTTTAAAACCTACAGCCAAAGGTGATATTGAAGAAGTTGCATCCGCTAAAGTCGAAATTGTTACGGCGGATGAATTTATTAATTTTTGTAACCAGCCACCATGGAGTGGGAAGGAACAAGCTCAGCTCAGGCTTCTATGAGTAATGATGTGGAGCCAATTGACGCTTCTACACTCGGTTTAGAGGGCGACATAGATAACCCCAAAACTAACTAGCGTCAGCCTTCCACATAATCTCACCCCAGATCAAAGACAAATGTTGGACGTCGTCCTCAAACTTTTTAATCTAACTCCTGAGTCTGGTCCTTTAAATGTCACTAATCACATCGAACACGTACAGTAAAACCCGCTTAAGTACCTCACGAAAAATGTCAGCTTTATGTGGTACTTAGGCGGGTTGGGTACTTAAAAGAACCCGCTTAAGTACCTCAATGCGGGTACCTAAGCGAACATAATTATTTATGTAGATACATCTTCTTATTAACTTGCATAAATATGTAAATCCTTGATTAAAACATGAACATTTAACGAAGTATACGTAGTTTAAAACCAAAATCGTAGCATTATCTAAAAAGATAAACAAATAAAGAAAATTAAAAAAAAATAGATAAAGCAACGGTATGTAATTTTTACAAGAATTACATTCTTGAAAAAGTCATTGATTATACATATTTATAGTATAAAAATACCATATAAACCTAAGCTTAAGATTTTGTAGAACACTTAAAAAATTTATCAAAATTTCAAACTTTTTACCCAGAAGATTTTTTTTGAGTATAAAGTTTTACTGCCCTTTCAATTTTAATCTAACAATGTGCAAGTTTCAAGTGGCTAAAAATTACCGTTAATTTTTTTGAATTTTTTTTGCCGAAGGTGTTTAGAGCTGCCACTGAATTTCAGAATATGTATGTAAGTATTTTAAGGAATCTTAATCGAGCACTTAAAAGGGGAAAGTTACAAGTAAAATGGGAAATGGGGTACGAAAAATTGAGGTACTTAGGCGGGTTGGGTAAATTAGCGGGGAGGTACTTAAGAGACGGATTTTCTTCAGATTACATCAAAAAATTCACGGTGCACAAAAATGTTGGTTACTTAAGCGGGTTAGGTACTTAAGCGGGAAGGTACTTAAGCGGGTTTCACTGTAATTGATACGGGTGATGCAAACCCCGTCATGAAACGCCAGTATTCAGTATCGCCATATGTGGCTGCACAAGTTCAAGCCGAATTGGATAAAATTCGTAGTCGTGACATCATTATGACCATCGAAGAAAGCCCTTGGCGGTCACCAATTCTGGCTGTAAAGAAGAAAGACGGAACGTGTCGCGTGTGCTTGGACGCAAGAGAATTGAATAAAATCACCGTTCCAAATGCCTATCCAATTACGGATACTAATCACTTTTTAGCTCGACTAATATCAGCAAAATACCTAACCAGTATTGATCTGTCTCAAGCTTTGTTTCAAATTCCTTTGGCAAAATCGAGTCAACTGAAAACCGCTTTTGCATTCGGTAACAGACTTTACGCTTTTCGTCGCATGACGATGGGGTTGAGAAATTCCCCGGCCACATTAGCAATTCTCATTGATAAAATTTTCCGTGATTTGGTTCCACATGCATTCGAATATGTCGATGATTTCATAATTTGCACTTCGACGTTTGAAGAACACGTTAAGATATTGGCTATTGTTGCAAAACGTCTGGCGGGGGCCGCCTTAACCATCTCAACATCCAAATCGAATTTTTGTTGTAAACGATTGGAATTCCTGGGCTACGTTTTGTCTCAAGAGGGTTTATCTGCGAATCCATCTCGTATTCGAGCGATTGTTGAATTTGCACGGCCCAAAACGGCAAAAGAAGTCAGACGGTTCGTTGGTGCAGCAGGCTGGTACCGTAAATTTATTCCAAATTTTTCGGAGATCACAGCTCCCCTTTGTGAATTGTATAAAGGAAACCTGCTGAACAAGCCTTTCTCAAACTCAAATAGTGTTTAACTACCACTCCCGTTCTGACTATGGCCGATTATTCAAAACCATTCAAGGTTTATACCGATGCCTCGCTTATGGCAGCGGGAGCTGTTCTAGTACAAGAACATGATGGGAATGAACGTGTGGTTCAGTATTTTTCTAAGAAATTCTCGAAAGCCGAACAAAATTAAACAGCATCTGAACGGGAATGCCTAGCCGTTCTCTTAGCGGTCAAAAAGTTCCGTCCATATTTTGAGGGTCGTGAATTGGTTGTGGTAACGGACCATGCAGCTTTGCGCTGGCTGCAAACTGTCAAAGACCCAACTGGCCGTTTATGTCGTTGGGCGATCCGATTATCACAATACGATCTCAAAATTATTCATAAACCAGGAAAACATTTGGAACTTCCTGACGCCTTATCTCGTTCTTTTGCTCTTCTCAACATCGTTCGGAGAAATCCGATTGACCTTCCGAGTAATTTTCACGTTAATCGTATCCCAATCACATCCGTGATCAACATTGACCCAAACACGTGCGATAAATGGTACAACAAAATGCCTGCCATGGCCTCAAAACAACCATTAGATAGATATAAAATCGAGAACAACCTTCTATATCTTCGATTGAAATTCTCCAATCAAAGTGCGGAAATACTGTGGACACTTTGTGTACCATCTTCTGACAGAGCAAAAGTCCTCGATGAAAATCATAACCAACATTCGCATCAGGGTGTTTGGAAAACTTATAGACGTATTACTGGCCAAACATGTATGAGTCCGTTTACCAGTACGTTCGACAATGTGAACTATGCCACCGCATTAAACCAATTAATGAGAGCACCAAAATACCTCACGGCGAATATAGAGAACCAAAACGACCGGGTAGGCAATTATCGATTGACTTCGTCGGTAAGCTGCCCATGTCTAAAAATCGTAACCAATGGATCTTCGTAGCCATCGACTGTTACTCGCGATATGTCTGGGCGCAGCCCATGAAAAATGCAAACGCCATATCCGTAGTCAATTATCTTCGACAAATATTCACGGTGAATGGCTGCCCCGAACTTATTATATCAGATAATGGTACTCAATTCATCAGTCAAACTTTTGCAAAGCTTTGCGCCGATTATAACATCAAACACATGAAAACGCCTTTGTACCATCCACAAGCCAATCAAGGTGTCGCTGAAGATGAGAGGGGATAATGATCTATTATTTTTATTGGCCAAATAATAGACATAAGAACGATTATGAGAAATGTAAACATAACAAAACTGTCAAAGCTAAACTCCAAAATGGGGGGGATTGCCAGATGAATGTACGTAACCAATAGTTATTCAAGACACGAACCATTATATCAGTATGTACACGAATTGACATGGCCACTATGAAAACTCCCACACTGGCATACGATAAAAGAATCGGTGGTCACATACCACGAGGCTAGAAAAATATATTTCCTTTTTTTCCGAATTGGACACGGAGCGAACCACACTCATCAGCCCTCGCAAGAACGGAATTACAACCAAGTAATTAAAGTGTATTAAAAGCTGGCGACATTCGGGGAGTCGATACTCACCCCTCAGTGGAAAGTGAAATCGACTGCGTCCAAGCAAATATAAGGAAAAAGGCTGACTGTAAAAGGCCTTTCTTTCTTGTATCGAGTTAATAGAGGCAAAAGGTGCCGTCATATTCCTTCCGGCAAATCCCCAGCCATGTTGTTGCGTAGAATAAAGAAGTTGTGAGCATCAAATCTGGACTATTCATTTTACAGCAATTGAGTCACCATAAGCCGGTAATACAAAATCATTACACGTAAGTCAGCCACTTTCTTGCCACCATCCATTGGAAACGAGCTATCCATCAACCGTAAGTAAAGATTCCTGTTTGGACCGATAAACTAAGGTCAAGCAAATCAATAGTGACACCACAACTTCGAATACCACTTCATCAGTGTGTTGAACAACAACGAAGGCACTTCGAAGTTGTGATGTTCACTCCCCCCAGGTTAGTCACTCAAGCAGAAAAAACTATTGGGCTATTAGCGTTGTTATGTGGAATGACTGTTGGTTAAGGCGACATCACCACCGTAATTTTCTTCTGACTAACACTTCAACCTTTTTCAGTGCCGTTTTATCGCACTTGGACCATCCGAAGTAGTCACTCATGACCATTTTCGTCACAGATTCCCGAAGTAGAAGATCCTACTCAACTTGAAGCTGTCCTACCACGCACACACACCCACACACATGCACGCGCACGCATACGGAGAACTGCATTATCGAACCGCCGGGCTAGCGAGGTTTCACCCCTTTTCCTTCGATTTAGTGTTGGATGGTGTGTACAAGCAATATCGAAATTTTAGCTAGCTGCTTTCACATCCGGTGGATACGCACACCTACTAAAACAGTCATACAAGGTGAAAGGCTTCGTTACAAGAAGTGAAACTTCTTAAAAAAGGTGTGAGTACCAGGTACCTACTCACGAAGTTGTATGTGTAAACATATGTTTACGGTTCGGCAAACCATTTGAGTTACAAACATAGGTGTGGTTAGAAATCAAAGAATAATTTAATTTCATCTTATTAATTTTCTGATATACACATAATTTATTTATTCCTTTTCGGTAACACCACCTTATATGAATTCGCGCTTCTAGGATCCATAGGACCGGGTGGTAATGGAAGTAGTAACCAAGGCACTAAGTAACGTACGCACTTTTGTTTGCAAAATGCATTTATTTCATTTAAGTTGAAAGAATACAAATTCCTTTTTTCGGCATTTCGCTTTCTATCTTCCAAGGCGAATTCATATATTCTTATCACGAATTCATATATTCATGTGGTAGAAAAATTATAAAAACATAACATTACCTTATAAATTATATGCACCATTATCACGTTTATGCGTAGTCCAATTCACGAAATCATTTCATAGATCTGAGTAAAAACTAAGTGCATCCCAGGATCTTTTTTGAGGTCGGTATTTGTAATTTGCACTGATGGCAATAATCGAAACTACTTTTCTTGACCAATATTGGGTATATTTCTTTTTTTATTTAATAGTTAATATTTGTTTTATAAATGTCTAGCTCATTATACATATAACACCCCGCGATAGTAAATTTTAAACTCAAATATCAACATATTCGCCATGGGCCAAATATAGTAAAACTGCGCTTTTAGTTTTTCATTCTGACATCAGTAGTTCAAAAATTATTTAAAAAATTTAGGTAAATGAGCTTAGGGAAACAGTATGGATATCAAATTAAAGAGGAAATCCTGTAGAATTTAAACAGATTCAAGCTTTTGGTGCAGAAGGACTGGTAAATATTGAGAATGTCCTTTTTTTTTGTTTTTGTTATTTTTATGGCCTTTATAACAATTATATTCAACAATTTTTATGAGCTCGAGGCCGTTTTCAGTGAAAACTCATTGTGGAAAAGCAACAATAATTTGAAAAAATGGTAGAAGT
>NW_023462158.1:14282-20755 GCF_013731165.1 Rhagoletis pomonella | reverse complement strand
GACATTCCTACTCTTCTTCGCAAGTATAATCGATAAAACTGGGTTGGGACGCCAAAAAGTTATCGGTTTAATCTGAGATAATTTTATAACTATAATTTTGTATGGCTTATCTCTTTTTCTAATTACAGATTAGGGAGTTAAGCTCGAATATGAGGATAATAAATTTATTTGTAAACCTATTAGGCGAGTCAGTTTCATAGATACATACACATAATTTGAGTCATTTTCCTGATTCCTAAATTTAGTTTTTCTAGTTTAGGAATATGATCTGTGGTTCTGCTACATCTGTCGCTAGGTTTACGTTAAAGTCATAAATACATATAGAATACCATCTTTTGTTTGCAAGATGGGAAGCCAAATTCATTTGTTCGGCATTTCCTCTTACTCTCGTCTTCTCTTTGTGAAATCTTATATTAACTTGGATCCAGTACTCAATGAACTCAAAGATTTTTACATTAACTTGCAGGAAGTTACAGGAAAAACGATTCCGTACTCCAAAATCTTGTAGAGAATGAAGTTGCCAGATTTTGCCCGATTCTTTTTTGTTCCCGTACTTTTTGCTGTTACTCACTTTTTACTCTCACTTCAGAAAGTGATTTTGCTGTTTAACATATTTACAGGATTTTACACGAAAAGTATCTATTGGATCAGGGCTTTTATATCATCCATACGTATGTATGTGTATTGTACATATATTCACGTTTGTTCATCAGCTATCAACGGTCCCAGTTAAAATGATTTCAGTGTTTTTTTTTTTAATTTTCGCCTTACTTTTTTATCAATGGACTACTAAACCTATGCCTTAAACCATCTACGAATATCAAAACCAGTTGCAAGAAATGAGTTCATTCATATGTATGAATACATATAGGTACAAAGCCATATGCATGGCCGTACTTTGCATAATCGGAAGTAATAATCAATTGTACCGCATTACCTCTTACTCTCTCTTACTTAGGTTAGCCTGTTAGTGCCAAATCTTCAGTGCTACTAATAAACACACAATCATGAACCACCGCCAGTTAATTTTATTTAAAAAAAATCTTATTAAATTTACGAATATAATAAAAACACGATGCGAAAAACCAAACGCAAAAAGGGCTGGAATACGAGAAATATTTGAAGAAAGAAGGTAGAAATGATCAAGAACTTGCAAAACATGTTTTGTTTCCAAAAATAAAGCGAACACTATTAAATTGAAGAAACAGTGGATTGCCGCCTTCTCCAAAAACCCTGGAGGAACACTGAAAGAATTAATTTAAATTAGCACGACATGGGCCGCTGCGAAGCAACGCAAATTTAATGCTTGAAAAGCAATAATGTCAATGGATTTTATTTCGTGTTTTAAAAGGAAATATTGTCAATTGACTATATTTCGCACCAGTATGCGAGTTACAAAGTTTCTGCTGGGTTAACGCAAATTTTACCCATATCTAGAGGTAAGATGTTTACACGTTAAAAAACTGGATTGCTTCGTCTATAAGTTTTGAGACTCGTGGTGACAAGATGTTGCTAAGTTGGCTTTAAAAAAGATTTAGAAAAGTTTAGAGGTAATAGGAAAAGAAGTCAGCAATTTTATGCCGAAAAATGTAACAGCATCTCCACAAATTTAAGTGAACGGTACTCATGAAATGATTTTTTGCATGCTTGGTACTGTGTGATTCACAGCAACAATAAAATGATTTTAACTGTTTTAAAATGCATAACTTTTTGATATATTGACTGTTTTGACACCTTGGAAACCCCCTTAGTAAATATATTATCCGCCCAGAGGAATGCCACAAACTTATATTAAATAAAAGTTCCGAAATACACGGTTAGTATCAGTAGAGTTAAGAATATTCCAGCTGCTGTACAGTGTAATTTATTGCGGAAATCCCAAATGGAAAAGCTTTTTTACTACCGAACTTATTTCATAGTTATTCTCTACTTCTCAAATAAATAACAATTTTCGGCGTCTGCGTGTTTAGTGCTCATTATAACTTGAAACTGAGCTGACACTCGGAATCAGAATCAGCATCTGAGATGACGAAAACAGGTAATTCACGGAAGCTTATTTATAGTAAAGTATGTACATATGTATGTGTTTGTTTAACTCACCTTTTATTTATTCAATCAGTTTTACTGCTTTTCATTTTATTGCAACTGCGATGGGCCCGTAGTTTCGATAGCCAAAGTCGCTTCGAATTTGCTGCAAACTTTTTCAAAACAACTACAACAGGCCAGCCATATGAAAACCTCATCGTTTCTCCAGTATCGGTGCAGGCCTGCCTAGCCATGACGTACCTGGGCGCGGTTGGTCAAACTGCAGCTGAGATGCGAAAAGTGCTCGCTTTGGAAAATTTCCCCAGCAAAGAGCATGTGGCTTATGATTTTTGGGAATTCCTGCAAGAAACCATCAAGTCTCCACAAAGTAAACTCGAAATGGCTAATCGCATTTATATAGACAACCGCCTACAATTGCTGCCGGCTTACAATGACCTCATCAGTCTATATTTTAAAACGACAGTGGCACCTGTGAACTTCACGAGTCGCGAAAAAACAGTGCGCAATATTAATGAGTGGGTCAAGAGAGAGACTCATGGGAAAATACAGAGTGTAATTAGCCCAGCTGAGTTGACAAGCGACACAAGAATGGTGTTGGCGAGTGCAATCTACTTTAAAGCTGAGTGGTTGTACCCCTTCGATCCAAAAGTCACAATACCGCGAGATTTTAATTTAAATTCGGTAGAGAAAATAAAGGTGCCGATGATGTATCGGACGGATGTGAAGATACGCTACGGTGAGATAACTGAGCTCGATCTGGTGGCCGCCGAGTTACCTTACAAAGGCACAGCACTGCGTATGTTAATACTAATGCCTAATCAGTTGGATGATGGAGTGTCGAGATTAGAGCGGGTGCTCAGCGCTAGCACATTACAATATGTGCAGCGTTCGCTGAGCGAAGTGAAATCGGATATAGTGATGCCAAAGTTCAGAATTGAATCGGATTTGAGGTTGATTGAGTCGCTGAAGGCGGTGAGTGTTCGAATTGCCACTAGCGATGAGCATAAAATTTGTTACACATTAATCGCAGTGCCTTACTAATTCTTTATTTTCATATTTTTAATACTCAGATGGGTTTAAATTCAATATTTTATGATGCTGAACTTACCGATATGATATCTGGAGAAGCGGTAAGACCACTTCATGTGTCAGAGGTCAAACATAAAGCCTATATATCTGTGGATGAGAGGGGCTCTGAGGCAGCGGGTGCCACATGTAAGTGTGACGTCCAAACTCCAATAACAATTTTGATTTCTTTCGTATTTTTCTCACAGACTCGCAAATATTAGAGAAGTCAGGGCGTTACTTCGAGCCTAACTTGAACATCGATCGACCTTTTGTGTTTGCCATAATGGACGATAAAGCAGTCTACTTCATCGGTCATGTGCTGAAATTCTAAAATGATTTATTGCTTTGAACGCGTTGAAATGGCGCCAACTGCATACTGAGCGACTGTTGTGGTCTAGTCAAAGCGAAAATTTAAAATTTCACGCCGAACAATATTCCCTAGCATGGTGATCTAACTCACATAACAAATGAGCGAACAGTGAATTATAAAATAAGAAAAAATTAAGAAATTATAAAAAATTAAAATCAAGCATTGATTGACTTTGATTTCTTGTTGATTGCTCACCAACCAGTAGAAATTTTTAACAAATTGACGTTGATCATTTATTATTGCAAATGCAGCAACAACAAACCATCGTACAACAATCCATTAGCGTGGTGGGTGCGAATCGACTATTCACTCCCAGCAGGAAATTGCTAACAATTAGTGTACTTAAACTTTACATGTTTCGGTTTATATAAAACTAGAAGTACCAGTTATTGTGGAAAGTCGAAGTTTTTCTAGTTTTCTAAGACTCTTGGAGATGTTTTCTAACTTAGCGGGTCGTTTAACTTAAAAGGTATAAAATTATTTACCGGATCTCCAGCTTTGGAACTAAAACGTGACTATACTTTTTTATATAGCTTTGAAGGTCTGTGGATGACTTTGCCAAGACTTGGAAGTGGCCCGAAACATTCCAGTTTGTCGATAAATTTCGATAATTTGATACATATCGATAATTCATTGAATTTCAAAAACACTAAAATCCGTTAACTCAACAAAATTCGAGAACTTGACTAACTTCGATAACTTTCGACGAATTTCAATAAATGTGCTAAATTTCGATACATTTCGGCATAAATCGATAATTCGATAAACTTTGCATACCTATATAAATTTCGATAACTCGGTTAATTTTTATTGCTCCATATTTTCCGAAAGCTATCGAAAAACTTCGATAACTCGTTAAACTCTGGTAATACGGTAAAATTCAATAAGCAGTTGTAACTCGATAACTTATTTGACCTTGAAATTTCGATAACTCGATATATTGTGAAAATTCCAAAAACTTCATTTCAATAAATCGAAAACTTTCAGTAAATCAACAAATATCCATAACTCGATAAGTTGTAAGAACTCGATGCATTACGAAAACTCGATAAATTTCGCTAAATTTATAATTAACGATAAACCTATAAATATTGATAACTTGGTAAATTTTTATAGCTCGATTGTATTCGTAAATTTCGAAAACTAATTTGCTTTCTTCGGCTGCGACATTGCCTTTGGATTTGCTTTGCCTTTGTCTTTCTTATTCTTAATATTAATATTAATCTTGATTATAAACTTGAAGCTTATCTTAATGTACATCTGAAACATAATTTTAATTGAAATCTTAATGCTTATATTAATCTTCATCTTAAGCCTTTCCTTAATCCAAATCTTAATCCTAATCTTAACATGAATCTTTATCTTCATTATCACTTACATAATATATCCTGTTTATCATTATAATTCCCTTAATCTTCACCAAATGGTGAATGTCCGTGCTGGGCGAACTGTTGCAGAACGCCTTCAGTGTCGAGGGTGCCTAGCCGAAAAACATGTAGACTGAATGGCGATTCGACAAAAGCCGTCAAGGCTCTCTTCCCAAGAGGAACCAAAAGGGGTTTTAGTGAAATGGGGATAAATTTTTGGGCGTCATTGCGGACGTAAAGCGGACCAGGCAGCACAACGTTAAAGACCTGGCTAGTAAGTGCGCTGGCGATCTCTGCGTCTGTAAAACGACTATAGGCCAGAAAGGTAATCTCAAAACCTCATATAGTGCACTGGATTTATGAAGCCGTCGAATATCCTATTTTATCTAATGGCTTCAGAGTTCAATAATTCTAAACTCTCCATCAGAATGATGCTAATCACGGGAATGCTGTCGTCCAGGCCTACCAGAGCCCTAGTAAACTTAATTAACATTCTTACCTTAGACTTTGTTTTTAATTTCTAGGAAGCTTTAATACTAATAGATTGAATGCATTGCCGCTAATCCTAAAGATACACCAATATTCTAACCAATTACTCCTGAATTCTTAGGTACCCAAACTACACTTTTTCATACCTATTCCTTATAAGAACGACTAGATAGCCGATTATGCCTCGAACCGACAACACAACTCTAAATATAAAAGTGGAAAGCGGGTTACACTCGAAAAAACTCTCGCTGAATCTTCGTTTTATGCTGCCAGACATATCTGTCTGATGTTAACTCCCCTCACAATGGGAGCCTACCACTATATGCCTGAAAATCATGTCTTAAACTCCTTTGAGTTTTTAATTTTTTGGATTATGAAATTTTTGCAGTAAATGTGCGATATACATGTATTTAAATATGTATAAACAATTGTGTATATTTCTAGGATAGCGGACGGCAACGAAACGAGCAAACTCAAACTGTGACACAACCAGACCACCTACACTAACTTAACTACTAGTCGGCAAGACCCAGGAGCGCACAATATCCTATTACCTATATGTTTCTAAGAGCGGTTGAAACTTGTGTTTTTCCTACATGGCTGCTATGGTACTGCGTCGTATGTTGCTTGGAGGTTCTATGGATGCACATATGTAACTCCAATTTACCGGTTGATAGTGTTTGACTGATTTGTCAGGGTGATCTTCACGTTGTGTACATATTAATATGTATCTATATGTGTACATATACTGTGTACCCATACATATGCGTGTACAGTAGAATCGCGGAAAAGTTAACTCGCGCAAATGTTAATCGCTCGGCTAAGTAAAGTAAAGTAAGTAAAGTAAGTAGTTAGGTTGTTTAAATAACTTTTTTCCTGACCCCAGGTACTGGTAACGACTATGGAAATGCTTGTATCTAATTGACAGAATTGGAGCTAATATACGTAGTTGCTATTTATACATAGCTTACAATACTAGCAATGCTTGCAAAATTCCGTAGCGCTTTTAGCTGTGTTCTTCGAAAAAGTAATATCAGTTGATCGATGGATTGGCTAAAGCAAGAATCATACTTCGATTTTGTTATATACCTACATACAGTGACTCAAACATATGGCCAGGTGTTGATTTTTTT
>NW_023462158.1:0-11282 GCF_013731165.1 Rhagoletis pomonella | reverse complement strand
AAAAAACTTTAGTTTGGTATGTGTGCAAATTTCAATCATCTAAAATTACAACGTAATTTTTAACCACATTTTCGTTTAACAATATTAATAGCTTCTAAGTTTCACCGCAAATGCGGCCATATGAAATCGACAAAAAACTTCAGTAAAAATTCATTATGATGAATCAGTCAGAATGTTGTGTGGGTCGTTGCAGTATTCGTCAGTTAGTTTCGTCCATTTTTCGGTTGCTTGTTGCATCGATAAAATGCGCCAAAGGCAATTTCCCAACTACCAAAGTGTTAACTTCGAAAAATGCGTGCCGCCCTGTAATTATAGTCGGCTTTTCGTATATAAATAATTGCACCGACGAAATGTGCGGACCATCAAAAATCACCAAATTCAAAATCACAAAAAACGAAAACCCTTTCCTTCGTCCCTGCCCAGTTGAATGCGCCAACGAACGAGCCACGATGATGATCGCGTTACGGCAGACTGTGTGGCGTGTGAGTTGAATGCACGCATAGAGGGATTACATTTGGATCTGCGCAGATGGATGGATGGATGGACTAATCGACATAATGGCAGTTGGTCAAATGATGTTGTTGCTACCAGTGAAGACTGCCTGTGCCGCTACTGATAGAGATTCCGACGCTGATGCTGATGGTGATGATGATGCAGACGATTCTGCTGTTATTTAACGCTGCCGCTGATGCTGTTCTTTGTGAGATTGATGATCGTCTTTAGCAACGACCATCCGTCGGAAATTAGGAAATTAGGGTTTGCTTTGGAGATTTTTTTGTGAGAATGCTTCCAGCCAAAATTTTGAAGAAGACAAAAACTGAACAGCCAGTTCTTGGTTGTGTTGCTTTTTTTTTACCAAATCGGAATATAATTTTTGGTTTTTGAAGCAATTATTATTTCCTTTTAGTTGGGAGTAGGTCAGCAATATGAAAGAATTAGTGGTAACAGTAGCAGACAGACAGGCACCACATTGCGAGGCAAAATATAAAATGAGCTTATAAAGGGTGACACATTTGTGTGTGGATATTTTATAAAAACAATTTAAGTGACTTTAGAAAGTTTGACTTTGAATTAAAAAAAAATGGCAAATGAAAATGGCAAATATTTGTTTGCTTGCTATTCCAAATGAAATTGAAGAAGTCTAAGAATCCTCCCTCCAGTATCCCTCTCAGACTGGTGAAAAAGTGTGACCTCAATAATGAAGAATAAAATCCAACACATTTGGTCCATAAGTTATTTGCAACGGCTTGACATTGTGTATAAATGGATATTTGTAATATTATCCTCAATGGATTTCGTAAAAAATTTCCATCGACGTTTGATTCCTATCTTTCCTTTAATACCAAACTTTTTTTTGGAAATCGATGCTGTATTCTAATCTGTCATATTATCCGTCCCATGCCGGATATTACAGCGCCGCCTTACGTTTATACTAGATTAAGTTTATTCTATTTGATTTGCAGACAAGTCGCTTTCAGCCTTTTGTGATACGATACTCAGTGTAATTTTGTGTTCTTCGAAATGAACTTGGACAAGTTATGACGGAAGTTAGTTCCAAATCCACCATTTGTTCACTCTGTCGAAAGAATCAAATACACTCATACCTCATTTTACGGCGTTTCGCTATAACGGTCTGTTCGAATTTAGGAAATTCCTGGAACTGCGTTTTTAGTTTTCCTCTCCGACGTCACGATATTTTTTATAAGGACTTTGAAATTTCAATGATATGATTAATTAACTAATTAAATAAAAGAGAAATAAAAATTTTTGCTACATATGGACGAATAGGTATTGAAAATGTCCTTTTAAAATTGTATTCTTGAATATCTTTGAAATATATATATTAAGGTCTAATAAACATACGATTACGTCATAGAATTTCGTCATTCTAACTTTATTTTCGTAAGCCAAAAATTGTATGAAAAGGGTTTTTTCAATACCTATTTGTCCTTGTGAATCAAACAACTGTATTTTTATTTTTTATTCTGCAGAATTTTCTCTATTAGCAGCCATATCGTTATTCTCCGTTTCACTGAGTTTTTTAAATAATTTTTTTAATTAATCATAACTTTGAAATTTCAAAGTCCTTTTAAAAAATAATCTGACGCGTCAGAGAGAAAAACTAAAAACTTAGTTTTACTATATTTGGCCCATAGCTTCTTGACTGCTTCGTGTGTATTGAAATTTTTTTGAAAACCCGTTTACAGGTTTTTAACGCGCTACCACAACTTTTGTCAACTGTTAACCATTTTGTACCCGCCATAATGTTTTTTGTGATTTCAACATTTGATTCTTTATTGGCATCTTCGAAGAACTGCATATGTATATACATAAGTTTTCGGCCGGTAGCCATGTTTTTTTCCTTCAATTGTCGGCCATTTTGGGTCAGTTATTTTGCATTTCTGAATTTTGAGCTGAAATTAACAATCAGCGACCTCGAAAACATATGTAGATGTGGCAATTTTGTAGTTATCGAGAGACTTTTCCATTATTAGCTAGATGCTTTTTGGCATAGCGACCACTGTGCTCCTGCACGCACACCTCCCACATTACAGTAAAAAATCGTAAAATATGCGATATTTCGGCAATTAGTGGAGCAGAATTTTTAAAAATTTATAAACAAGAAAACCTATTAAAAAAAAAAATCTTTTAAAAATTTAGCAAATTTTCAAAACTGTATACATATGCCTGACTTCAAATTACTAATAAATATTAGCGACTCTTGCGCATGTACTTACTTTCCCCAGTCCAAAGTATATTTTGTTCTTTTTTTAATCGCTCGTTTTCATGGTTTTTCTGTTTTTTTTTGCGCTTCTTTTCTCGTCATTATTAATTGCCTTACTCCACTACAGCCAATTTGTATCGACCATGTTGCACAGTTTTATTTTGACACTCCAAATTTCTGCAAATAAATCTTTGCATTATTCCATAATTCAGTTGAAATTTGCTGTACAAGCAAATAAAGCCAACAGACAAAAGCATTTGCGATCGATGCATAAAAAACGCAAATTTATGAGACGCATAACAACGGGAGATGACAATACAGCATGCAGCACAAACACATCATGCAACGCACGCAACACCACCTACAGCTTGGTGGGTACCTTATGTGCGCATGCGCCCAGTGCCAGAGCGCCTCGAAAAGCTTGAATGCAGAAAACAGAAAAATTGTGCAATTGGCTTAGCCAGCGTTCATAAGTCAAAGTGTACTCAAATAAAAAGTGTATAAAAGTGAAATTGGTCTGTATGTAGAAATAAAAGGAACAAATAAAAAGCTGTCGAGACATATAGCGACTGCGCTGGTACGCTACACTGCGCTCTATACACAGTGCGATTAAATCATTAAATCGAACATTTTTAGTTGGCAATTAGTGACGGCTTGCGTTAATCGCCCGCAAATGTGCATATGCAAAAACAATTTATGTTAATGCTTATATGCAAGCGAGTTAACGTAAATTGCGAACATAGCAATTTGTTGCAATTATCGCCAGTTGAAAGCTGTGAAATGCTGATTTGCAAGTCATCACTTCCAATTCATTGCAATGCGCTGTTACTTGTACATATTTATTACCATATATAGTATATATGTATGTAGCATTATCTATGTACATAGTTATTATAGCAAATTAGTTGTTAATTCTTACGACGAGTTTAAAATGCTTTGAACTATTGATTGTTGATTGTCGTATTAATCACTGAACTCCGCTGCAATTATCGCCCATATTTGTTAAAATAATTTATTTACTATGACTTACTATTAGCTGCATGCCGTTAACGCATTTACAGTTTTTATGGGTGTGTGTTTCCAATTTGCATATTGTGAAAAATAAATTAAAAGAAAATATCAATGACTTATTGAACCCAATCAGTGGAGATTAATTACTGGAATTCCACTGCGTTTTTCTAATACAAGTGTTAATAATATAATAATTGCAAATATAAAAATATGCATTAGATATGCGTATAAAGTTATAAAAGGTTAACACAAATATATACACAACTCTATTTTTACTAAGCGAAGCACCGAAAACTTTCTTGTTTAACCAAAGAAACGTACAAGTCGTAAATTTATCATAACGTACTTACAAGGCATCGACGAAATCTCCATACTCTGAAGCCAGAATTTTCCACAAAAAATTTGGAATTTTCGCTGAATTAAAGTCGGCTAAAAAAGCTGAAAATTACGTGGTCAGGATGGGCCTCCACTTCTTTCTCTTCTCTGCAGCTGCGCCAAAAACCGTTGTTTCGCTATCCCCACCTCTTTTCTTGCGCGCCTATAAGGCCATGTCCGGCATTACCCCAATTGCTAGTCTGAAAGAGTAGCGGTCAAGCCGAGTAAGAGCATATTTATGTGGTAGTCTGTCAGGTAGATTCAATGGCACACCTGGTATTTACCCCGTCAAGGAGTGCAGACGACAATCAGGGGTTAAGAGGTGTTCTCTAATAGTTTTCACAGATAATTCGGCAGAGTTTTCTGAACCTTTTCAATAGCGATCCTTCGCTGCAAGATTTAAAATTAATTCCAGAGATTTGGTGGGTATGTAGCAGAAGTATGCACCCGGCAGCTCAGTTGGCTCGCTTTGGCTCACAACAACAAACACAACACTTTTTAAAGCACAACACGCAAAATGATAATGATTTGGTGCTGCAACCGCCTACATGATTTTGGCTGAGTTCAACAAAGCACCCCAGCCGTTGTTCTTCTGTGCCAACTGGCGCCAATCGGAAATCCCAATTGGAGAGAAGCCCTTCTCCACTTGGTCAGTTTCCCTTTTGTCGCGCAATCGTTCACTTCCTCATTCCAGTAAAGATTTGCATGCATATATATGTATGTTAACTAATAAATTGAAGTAAGATCCTATATACATACATATCTAAAATTACATCGAGCTAGACATTGCCGACCTGAGGGATGTCAGCGAAGAAGGTCCATCATGTTTAAAAAATTTACAAAGATGTTCGCAGCCTAAAGAAATTGTATACCCCACCATAGGGAGTTATGAACCTGAGAGTTCTTCTACCTTGTTAAAATCTGCGCAGTACTTCACTTGAAAGGCGAAGGACTATGCACTATTTTTTAAGTTCCGCAGGTGCAGTATTAGTAGTTTCAAGTCTCACCTTGACTAATAGGAACTTTCTATGGTTCTGCCTTGCAAGAAAATGTTTCTGAAATTTGAAAGTTATGAATTCGTAATATTCGAACGACTTTTTGTAGCGCACATGACAAAAGTGACCTGGAAAAATGAGGAATTCAAAGTGTGATAAAATTCCTAACTCTCTATTCTTCGATTCTTCTGCGTTTGCTTGGTTGCACGGCTACAGCAAATAAATATTATTCGCACGAAATGTGTCGACTTTCGAGGCACAGACGGCCAGAAACGAAAGGGCTAATAAAAGTCAAGCGTACACACGTGAAAGTGGATGAACAACGAATAACAACAACAATGACACCTTAAAATCCAGCACCAACTCCAGCATGAAACGTCAGCCACACAGCAGCGCAGGCGCCTCTGGGCATCAACGCTTACGCGCCTCCATGCCTTCTTGAATGGACATTTATAAAAATGGCATCGTGGGCGCCCGTTTATGTGGAATTTCATTTAATGCACGCCAGCAACAGCGCACAGCAGCAACAGCAGCAACAACAACAATAACAAGAGCTGCAGCTAAAGCAACGAGAGCAAAAATTGAAATATGTGCGCGGCGCTCATAAAAATGTCAAAAAGTTATATTGATTTGGTTGCTTTTTCCCCCCATTTTCCTCCACTTCATCTTCTCATGGCAACTTCTTCTCTACTGCAAGTTTTCGCGCTTATTCGACGCGCATTTAACAGCGCATGCGCGCATATTTTCGTTTAATTGGCAATGCAAACACGCTGCATTGGGTAGACAAGAACGTTGACGATCGGGCAGACGACACAGTGATATAGCACAGCAGCGCTTTGGTATGCGCACGCGCGCCATACACCTCCAACGTAGCAGCAGGATGACAGAAGGGCAGTCAGTTCACGACAGAATGTGCAGTACGCACGCAGAGATACAGTTGCAGCAGCAGTAACGCAAAGGTGGGCTGCTTATTCGACAAAAAAAGCGAAATCAAAATTTTGATTTTCTTTTGAATCAAACAAGATGCAGAAATGCGAATGAAGTCTAGCTGTATTCATGTAGAATTTGCTTAGCGGCCACAACAGCTTCCAGACTCTCGCAAGGCAACGACACGGCGCGTCGGTAAGTCGATCGGGGTGTTTTGTTGACTCTGGGATAACGATGCGAGTATGATAGCTGCGCACAGCTAAATTGTTGGGCGTTTATGTGACGACGCGCCAGCGTGCATAAAGCAAATTTCACGCAAATCAAAATGTCATAAATATGTGGCTTATGCAACACGCCAAGCAACGACAAGCTTGCAACAGTGCGCATTAATGCCACACATTCTCGTTGCCGACAATGCGCCATGTTGACAGTCTGAGTTGGCGTCTATGGCCTGCTGCTTGAGGTTATCTACTCCAGGATTTCAACAATAGCGCAGTTGCTGGTGCAAATATTGGGCCGTTAATATGTGGGCGTATGGTTTTTCATCTGCTTCAAATTGTATATAGGCTATTCAGAGCGCCGACAAGGCCGCTTTGTCATCAGTATTAGTTATCGAAATAGCAGTTATAACTTTTGTCAATTTACGTTGATTGTAAGTACAGTTAAAACCGGTTAATTGCAAATTTCGCTTAATTCAGGATACTCAAATACCTTTTTTTTTATTTTTCCATACAACTTTCTTTTTGGTTATTTAAACTAATCAGTGAAACACGGTTGATTGTAATAGTTTGCGTAGGTCATTTCCATAACAGAAATGGCATAATATTAAGCAATTTAATGTGGTAAACAAAATTGCAACGGAGAGCGGGTAACGGGCTGAATAGTACCCGCTCTCGAGATTAGAGCACATTGAATGTCATGAAATGCAACAGAATTGTGGCGTTCAGTTCTTTTTTGGCGGAAAATCACCTACATTAATTTTTTTAATATTTTTTTAAACTTATCGTACGAACAAAAAAAATACTACCTGCCACAGTTGAATAGTTGCGGAACAATAGGCAACCCCTAACCCGAACTTATGACACCACTTTGACGGAGTATCTCAGTCGGAACTTGTCAGTTTGCGATAGTGCACGTTTTATTTTACGACATTCGTTGTGAAACAGTTGCGTTCAAAAGTGATTATTATTATTGTAGTCATTATACAATTAAAAATTGTTATGAAGTCTGAAGACACAGGTAAATCTACATTTATTTTAAATAGTTTCGATTCAGCAAATTTTAATCTAAGTAATAATATCAGTAATCGGAAATATTATATTTTTTTAGTGATTTTTTTTCATTACTTTGTAAACCGTAAGCTTTTAGTTATACTTCCACGCATTTCCACGTTACATTACTAGTTGCGTTCTATAGAATGGAGCTTTGATAGTATACTGCACAAAAATTAGCATAGCTACCGATGAGCTTTTTATGACCAATAATTAAGATAGATCTAAAAAAAAAAAATTTCGTTTCCATACATATTTTGTAATTTTTAAGTATTTCCTTTGCTTTAGAGTCATCAACTGGTTCCAGCTATAGAGTAGTAACTCGAAAATATTTATTTGATTAGATGCATCGACAAAATTCTTTGAACTTTGAGAACAAAATAAAGTTTCTTCAAAATGATATATTATCATCTGACACCTTCTCCGATGAACAAATAAGAGATATAAAGCACAATTTTTCACAACTAAAAGCAGAGTTTATACAAAGGTGGATAAAAGCCCGTTGAAAAGAAGATTTTTTTTTTAAGAAACGTAACAGGGCTACAAGGAACATTTTCAATTCCCAAAGGTATGCAACAGCCGCGATCTGTTACTCCTAAGCTCTGATCCACTCATTAGTAGTTTCAGGCCAAAGCCAAAAAAGGCAACCAAACCCTTTTCAAAGGAAGAAATCGATATGTTGCTTCCAGCTGAACCAACTAAGGATGACACAAAGTCTGGAGAGTCTTCAGAAGAGTAAGAAGGGTTCGATGAAGAATCTTGGCACTCATCATCATCCTAAAATAGTTTTTTACACAAATTTTGTTTTAGAATTCAATTACACATTTATTATCCATTGCATTACAAGATAAAATTGGTTATTTCCATCATTTTCTTTGTAGCCTAGATATTAAGGAAGTCCATACGCAGTTTAAGAATAAAAACAAATTTTTGAGCAACATTATAAAAAAATAATAATTTGTCTGTTATTCCCTTAGTTAAAGTTGAATTTCATTTTTAAACAGGTGGTAACCCTGCCACATGTTGTTTACAAATTAAGCCTTTCAAAACCATTTCAATTGATAACCATATTGTAGTAATTCAGTTAGCTTAACTATATTTAAGTTTTTACCAGGTGGCAACTCTTTGCATGTACTAACCTATATATAAACATCGCCGAGACGAACACGTATGTAGGTATGCGTGTTTCTACAATCGGACCACGGCAACTTAGAATCTATCGGTGTCAAACTTTAACCAACTTTATTTTCGTTGCTTTGGAGGAATAATTGTACGTCCTCCACTTATATTTACTTGATTTTAAACATTTACAATTTTAGACATCGTAACACGTCTTTTCTAAACATTTTGAAATAAAATTTTCTTAAAATAATTTTGGCCGCCTAAATCGGCCAAATACCCCTATATGCGCCGGGTCGAAGATTCAGGTTTGCTTTTCTGACCATTTCATATCCTTTTCATTGTTTACAAACAAAACTCAGGCAAACAACAAGCAACCAATATTTATTCAATTTTAACAATATAATTAATTTAACAAATATAGTTTATTTAAATTTAAATATAATTAATTTAAAAAGCAAATGTGTTTAACCGGCTGAATTTTCCGACTGGAATGCATCAGCTGTTCGCCACCCGTTACCCGCTCTCAGCTGCAAATTCTTGGTTTGAAATCTTCTTGTTTTCATTGGCGCTGCAACGGCTCAGCTATTACCCCAACTCCCACGGAGGCCTTTTAATACTTTCATCCCCATTTTGCTAAATTTCTCTCTGCAAATGTTTTTTCTATGTAAATCCTATATTCCTTGATCGAAAATCCACTGAATTTCCACTTCGCTAGTAGAGATGACGGATAGAAATGAAAAAAATAGATTTCTTCGCTAGTAAAGATGACGGATCGAAATAAAAAAAAAAAATAGATTTTTGAATCGACTTGAATCGGAATAAAAATAAGTGAAGCAGCAGGAAACCGTCAAAAAATAAATAGATCCCCAAGATCAAATTTTTATCAAGAACAAGACACGGCGATCTGACCAACAGCGAAATTACAAATATTTATTGTAAGTAATTTTTCGAACATACATTATTCATAACGTGTTCAATATCTAATAATGCAAATAACGAATGTCGTTTCTCGAAATTTTCGGATCGATTCATGGATCGGATTTAAAAACGGCGAATATATTCGCTAGAGGTAGCTTCTGATAGATCTGTTAGTTGCGTTACCAGGTAATATTTCTATACCTAATATTCGAAGGACTTGGGTATACACACAACGAATGCTGGACACTTCCTTCGCTATCTTCTTTAATGGGGTAGACCTATATTTTATACTTATATGCCAAGGGCCAATGCCTCGTGATGACCTACATATTAAGCAGGTTCAAAACTAGCAGCCTCTGTGGTGTATTGGTTAGAAGTACTATCATCCCGAAGGACCTGGAATTTAACCGAGTTTCGGCTAACATCAAAAACAAAAGAAAATAAATTTTTTTCTAATAGCGGTCGCCTCTCGACAGGCAATGGCAAACTTTCGAGGATATTCTAGATTGAACACCGCAGCGAAACACAACACAGGACAGCTAATGTGGGGCCCAGGCCATAAATGTATACATACATGATAAGAGGAGGCTGACAGGCTAGCATGGGTTAGAGGGAAAAAAGACAATAAGACTTCTTTATTGTGGAACCTCATGCTATAAGGGAAGAGTTAAGAGCATAGGAGCAAGTGCTTAGAAGATCCCCTTGGGAACACACACCTGGGCTACGGCAGACCAAAAAACGTATAGGAAGGTACAATTCCAAGAAATACCAGATGGAGCTTAGCCCAGCTTTCCTCGACCGATGGAATTTCACTTGTGCTTTCTGATGAAGTAAAATACTTGGAAGTAATTCTTGACAGAAAGCTCAATTGGGGACCAAATATCTAGGAGCGATAAAAGCGCCATTGGGAATAAATCGGGTCTCTGCACCAAGGTTATTTTCTGGCTGTGCGAATATCATCATTAAACCTATTATCCTGTTTGTGACCATTGTCTGGTGGAACACACTAGAAAGGTCCACACAAGCCAAGCGGCTGGAACGGGGGTAAAGGGCTGCCCTAATTAGGATTAGCGGGGCACTTCGCACCACTTCAACGCTAGCTCTAAACTTGACGCTAGCCACAAAGTTGCTGTGGCCCCATCTACTATCAGGTCTTTAGCTGCATTCTCTCGCTGCCCGGAGTATGGGTACTCGGCTATATTAGGAAAATGCAACTCATAGAAATAGTAACCAATCGGCGTTGGTTCCGATAGCAATTTTCTCTACACATATTCTAGCAAGATACGCATGGAAGGAGATAGTCGCTGGAGCAAAGGGCCTTGGAATATATTCACAGATTGGTCGAAGCTTGATGGCAGAATTGGAGGAGGCGGCCTGAAGATGGATGTAGAATTTTGTGGAGATATTTACCTCATGAAGGCTAACTTTGCTGGGTACTGGTCACAACCGACTGCGATTTCACATGCAACGAAAAGGTGTTTTCACAGAGGCAGTGTCTCTTGTTATGGTATACACAAGCACTTAACTAACCACCTACCTCATGAAACTATACAGAAACCGTTAATATGGACTTTCAGTAACGTGTAAGTTCGATCAAACAAAAGACAACCGGACAGGGGCGGATCCAGCGGGGGGTTTTGGGGGTTAAACTACGTGTCAGTCAGTGGCGGATCCACGGGGGGTGTTTTAATACATAGACGCCATATTTTACATACATATGCGCCATATTAAAACACACCCCGTGCGTCCGCCACTGACTGACTCGTAGTTTAACACCCAAACCCTCCCCCGCTGGATCCGCCACTGCAACCGGATGCTAACGAATAGGCATTTACTATGAAAGCCCGCGGAAAAAGGGCCCTATCTGTTCATATTTTTTATCATTGAACAAAAAACACATCCAGTTTTCATATAACGGTTTAGGACGCGAAAAGTTTA